>NC_072766.1:3081925-3381925 GCF_022539595.1 Amphiprion ocellaris
CTAAAAACACCAACTTACAATTGATCCAATTTAAGGTGCTTCACAGAACGCATATAACGCAATATAAACTGTATAAAATGGGCTTCTCACGCTCAGACACATGTACGCAATGCACCCAAAACATGACTGACACTTACTTTCACGCTCTGTGGCTTTGTACACCCGTCTATCAATTCTGGGTAACAATCACGCAGAAACTCTCCAATATTTTGGACTGCGGGATTCCACATTCCCCGAACGTTTGCCTAATTGGTGATCTAACGCAAACAGCCCTTCCAGACATTCATATCCAACCCACACTTGCAGCTATCGCCATTGCCAAAAAGACAATTTTAGTTAACTGGAAAGATAAGAAAGCCCTCAACATCACCCATTGGCTGAACCTCCTCACAGAACACATTTCACTAGAGAGAATATCTGCTATCAGAAAAAAACCATTTGGACTCCTTCAAAGAAAAATGGTCTCCATTTATTAAATCAATAAATATTAATCTATAGCCTCCGCTTGTATGTGGGCGTATGCCATTTCCCTCATAAAATTGTAATTATTATTCTGTCTGTGTGTATGGTCTGACTTCTCTCTGCTTTATTTCAGCTTATTAACCCTCTACCTTTTTAAGTAGGATGGCACCATGGACTTCAAGGCTGTGTGCATACACTGGTGGTGTCCCTTCCCTATTGCTCTTGGGGTTGCTCTCTGGCTCTGCGGGGCCTGCGTGGCTCGGGCCCCTCTGCCTGGGGGTGGGTGTCCCCGGTGTCTCTCCCTTTGAGTCCTGGGTCTGCTGGGTTTGTGCGCTCTCCTGGGGCCTTGGGGGTGGCGGCGGCTGGTCTCTTCTGGGGCGCCCTGGCTGGCCCTGGGGTTTGGGGTGGGTCGGCCCTCCGGTCGCTCCCCTGTCCTTTCCTGCTCTGCTTCCCTCCTCCTCCCTCCTCTCCTGCCTGGCCGCTCGTCCTCGCCCCTCTCCCTCCCCTGGGGGGGCTGGGGGCCCTCCGCTGCCTGGGGGTCTGGCATGGGGGCCGGGTGGTCTCTCTGGGGGGGTGGCTCTGGCTCATCCGGGCACAGGCCTTGGTACTTGCCTGTGTGCCGCCACTGGAGATAAATTTCTGCTGGCTGGGGGCTTCTGTCCGGGCCCGGTGCTGTCCTGGGGAGTAGTGGGGTGGGTGGGGTCTCGGTGGTGCTGCGGAGTGGGCGCCCTGCATCCTGGACGTGCCGGCTCCGGGGTGGGCGTGGGGGCTCATGGCCCTTGCTTCCTAGTGGTGCGGCCTGGTCCTCCCTCCGGGGCGGGGTGCTGCATGCGGCTGGCCCGTGGTGGGGCTGTGGCGCCTACCGGGGCGCTGCTCTAGCGCTGCGACTTCTGGGGGTTTCGGTGCTGGCCGGGCCGGTCGGGTTCGTGTGGGCTCACCTTGGCCTCTTGCCTCTGGGCTCTGGGGGCCCTCTGCATCAGTACCGGTGGTCTTACTACCTGTCTCCCCCGCTGCTCTCTCCTCATGGGCCGGATCCACACCAGACTGCCTCTTACTGTGCACTTCACACACTCCACACGTCACTGTATATAGTTAGTCTTAGGCACATATAGGGACACAACAGCTAGGGCCCCGAGAGCAGGTGGGGGCAGGAATGATGGGCTCTGTGGTGGGGCGGATGGCAGGGCTCTACGGCCTTGTCTCTTCCCCATCACCCTCTTGCTTGCCTCCCCTGCTCTCTAATTTCTTTTTAATGCACCACATACACTCACACCTTGGGGGTAGGTCTGGGACGGCTCGGGGAACTTGGGCCAGGGTAGGCTGCAGAGTAGCCATCCTCTGTGGTCCTCTGGCCCGCCCCCTGGACGCCTCGCCCAGCCTCCCCACTTTTAATGCACCACATGACACTCAGGGTTACACTATCACGGTGCAGGGATAATGTCTCCAGTCTGGGATCGGGAGACATATTAACAGGGAGTAATGGGGGGATCTCACTAATATGGCCTCACTGGTGGGACCCGGCCCCCTTATAGCTATGGTGTGGCGGGGGTGGACCATCATCCGTGTTGCTGTGGCTGGGGGGTCCCCGGGACCTGGGGGCTGTGGTCGGGGGGGGTTCTCCTGCGTGCCCGACGGGTCCGGGCAGGTGCGATGGCTCTTGGTGGGCTGCGGGGGCTGGATTGGCCGTCCTGGTGGGCGCTGTGGCTGTACTGCGGGCTGGTGGCATGTGGTGACTCTGTCCTGGTGGGTTGTCAGGGCGCATTGCGGGGAGTGGGGGCCCTGGGAGTACTGCGCTCACCTGGGGCCTGGTGCGGGGGGGTATGCGGGGTGCCTCCCTGTCGGCGTCGCCGGGCCCCACCACACTGTCCATTTTTACCCTCTGGACTCACATCGGGTCCCGGCTCCGATTTCCTCTGGCCGGCTCCCGGTGGCGGCCTGCCTTGTGATGGGCTGGTTGCCATCCCTTCGGTGGGCCGCTCGGCCCCTGTGTCTGGCTTCCTGGCTGTGTGGGGCCGTTGGCCCCCTTGGGGGGGGGAGAGGGGGTGGGGGTGGGCGGGTCGGGTGGTGGGGTGGGGGGTTTGGTGGGGACTGGGGTGGGCGGGGTTGGGGTTTGGGTGGCGGGTGGGTCCTCGTGCCCCGGGCCACCTGGGTCGGTCTGGGCGCGCAGGGGGTGTCAGTAGCTGCTCCCTCTTGTTCTCCGGGTTCGCGTCGTTCACGGTGGCCCCGGTGGCTCTCTGGGGGTGCCGCCCTGTGGCTCCTACGGCCCGGGGGGAGGGATGCCCTGTTGACTTGGCCCTGCCTTGCCGTGACTGCTGTTCTGGGCTTCGGGGTTCTTCACACTTGCATGTTTGATCAGGTCTTGCCAGCTACTGCCGAGTCCCATTTCAGCGATTGATGGGTCCCGCCAGAATGTGCTGAGAATTTCTCCAGTCTCTACCCTAAACTCATTCTCTCTCGCACTAGTATCCTTTTCTGGCCTATTCTATTCTATTCTATACTATCAAGACACCCACAATTATGGTGCTCAGTACCATTTGTTCATTTATTATTGAATCTCTTTTTCTTTTGTGTTGGTTTGGTTTTCTTTTCTTTTTTCAAATTTTTATTTATTTATTTATTTTTTTTTTTTATTGATGGGCAATTAGTAGTTGGGCATAACACACCACCTTACAATCTTTAATTGCAATAGCAGCGCCTGTTATTTTCTATCCCTGTTCATCCTGTTCGTCCTGTTCGTCCTGTCCAGTCTTTGTTTCCCCCACACATCACTGAGGTGTAGCACTGCCCTCCCTGGCTCATAATAGGGAATTCTAATAAAGAATATCTGCTTAGCTTTCAGGGAGGGCCGGTGATGGTCACACACATGCACTAAATATTAAAATATTTGGCTGCAAGACTAAAATATGCATCAATCTCATAAAATGTTGACTCCCCTTTTGTGGAGTTAAACAATGAGAACAAATGCAGACAAAAAAAAAAAAAAAAAAAAAAGCAGAGCTTTCCCACGAGGATTAATTCAAAGTACCAACTTGTTAAGTAAATCACTCAGTTTTTCACTTTTCTCTTTTAGATTTGATGGTAGGAGTAACTCTGAGATTCCAGACATGAACAATGAAACCTGTAAATTAAATATAATAGTTATGCTCTTAATTATATCAGTTATAAATATTTTCATTTTAACCTTAAATGATGTGGAAAGGAGGCAGTCTGAGGTTTATGCAAACTCTGCTACATTGTCAGTTTGGTGGGGTAGTGATGCCTTCACATGCACATCATAAAGCAGATCAAATGGGTTTGTTGGGCATTATGAAGTGGAAATGACAACTAATTAGACTATTTATTGGACTGCAATGAATTGAATTTCTGAGCTCACTTAGGTGCAAAATGCTGGTTGATAGCGGCCTTCATCCATCCATCCATCCATCCATCCATCCATCCATCCATCCATCCATCCATCCATTTTCTTCCACTTACCCAGCTCTTCCTTGGGGATCCCGAGACGTTCCCAGGCCAGATGAGATATATAATCCCTCCAGAGGGTTCTGGATCTACCCCGGGGTCTCCTCCCAGGAGGACGTGTTCAGAAAACCTCCAAAGGAAGTCTCCCTGGAGGATCTGAATCAGATGTCCAAACCTCCTCAACTGGTTCCCGAGGATTAATTCAAAGTACCAACTTGTTAAGTAAATCACTCAGTTTTTTCACTTTTCTCTTTAGATTTGATGGTAGGAGTAACTCTGAGGATTCCAGACATGAACAATGAAACCTGTAAAATTAAATATAATAGTTATGCTCTTAATTATATCAGTTATAAATATTTTCATTTAACCTTAAATGATGTGGAAAGGAGGCAGTCTGAGGTTTATGCAAACTCTGCTACATTGTCAGTTTGGTGGGGTAGTGATGCCTTCACATGCACATCATAAAGCAGATCAAATGGGTTTGTTGGGCATTATGAAGTGGAAATGACAACTAATTAGACTATTTATTGGACTGCAATGAATTGAATTTCTGAGCTCACTTAGGTGCAAAATGCTGGTTGATAGCGGCCTTCATCCATCCATCCATCCATCCATCCATCCATCCATCCATCCATCCATCCATTTTCTTCCACTTACCCAGCTCTTCCTTGGGGATCCCGAGACGTTCCCAGGCCAGATGAGATATATAATCCCTCCAGAGGGTTCTGGATCTACCCCGGGGTCTCCTCCCAGGAGGACGTGTTCAGAAAACCTCCAAAGGAAGTCTCCCTGGAGGATCTGAATCAGATGTCCAAACCTCCTCAACTGGTTCCTTTAGAGGTGAAGGATCAGCAGCTCTACTCTGAGCTCCCTCCAGATGTCTGAGCTTCTCCCCCTATCTCTAAGGCTGAGCCCAGACACCCTACAGAGGAAGCTCATTTCAGCCGCTTCTATCCAGGATCTCGTTCTTTGGGTCACTACCCAGAGCTCATGACCATAGGTGAGGACTGGAACGTAGATGGATGGTAAACTGAGAGCTTCTCCTTGTGGCTCAGCTCCCTCTTCACCATGACGGTTTGGTACAACGTCCACATTACTGCTGACGCCACCAATCCTCCTGTCCATCTCTCACTCCGTTTTCCCATCACTCGTGAACAAGATCCTGAGATACTTGAACTCCTTCGCTTGAGGAAGCAGCTATCTCCCAACCTGGAGGAAGCAATCCATCAGTTTCCGACAGAGAACCATGACCTCAGACCATTCTCTATTCAACATTTAACCCTCTGTAGGGTCATAGAGGGTGCTGGAATCTATCCCAGCGGACTGAGGGTGAAGACGGGATACCCTGGACAGGAATCAATCTATCACAGGGCTACATATACAGACAAACAATCACACATGCATTCACACCTATCAGCAATTTAGAATCATCAATTAACCTCAGCATGTTTCTGGACAGTGGGAGGAAGCTGGAGAACCTGGAGAAAACCGATGCACGTACAGGTAAAACATGGAAACTCCATGCAGAAAGACCCCAGGAAGGCCAGGACATGAGCCACAGTAGCAGCCATCAGCTGATCTGTGTTTCTGGGTTGTGTATTTCTCATCTTCTTCTCGACAATATTCCATATGGGGTCCTCTGGGCTTCAGGTCAGATGAGTTGGCCAATCAAACACAGTAATATCACAGTCAGCAAACCATTTGGTTGTAGTTTTGGCTCTGTGGGCAGCTGCAAAGTCCTGCTGAAAAGTAAATCTGCACCTCCATAAAGCTTGTCAGCAGATGGAAGCTGAAAGTGCTTTACTTGAAATTTTCACTTTAAACAACTAACCATTAATGGAAAATACCAAACTTTTTCATGTTGTTCTAATTGTTTTAGATACACTAGTGTGTGTGTGTGTGTGTGTGTGTATGTGTGTGTATTTATAAGGGATATCCGATAATATTGTCCCACCGATATGATTGGCCCGATATTGGCGAAAAAATGGAGTATCGGTCAAAATCGTTATCCTTTTTTTGCCTATCATGAAAACCGATAAAAATTGAGAGTTGGACAATTCCAATAATAATGCAGCACTAATACTGTGTGAATTAAACAGGCAGCAGAGATAACGTAGAGCTGTACAACAATCTAGAACATGTTACATTTTCACTTTCTTAAACAAGGAATGGAAAATATCTTTTTAATGATGTTCTGTTTATGATGCATCAGTATAAGTACAAATAAGAATATATTTTAAAAAAAATAGTTGAGCACAAAGATTCCTTCAGGCTGAATTGAATTCCTGCAGCACTAACACTGTGTGAATTAAACAGGCAGCAGAGATAAAGCAGAGTTGCACAACAGTGTTCTGTTCATTAACATGCTGCTGGACTCTCTTCCTCCTCCCAGGCTCCGCCCATCGCATGACGTCACACGTCGTTAACTCGGTATTATCGGAAAATCCCAGCTCTCACCTGACTCCTCGGTCTGAATCCCGGTTTTTCCCACAGCACTTTAAGGCAGCACTAGTCAGAAGTTCAGCGGCAGCGCGTCGCTCCGGACAAATAAACCAGCAGAGAGAAAGAATAAAGCTAGAAACAGACAAATATGAAACGTCCTGGAAATGTGATCACAACGTATCTAGGAGCTTTTACTCTGCTGCTTTGCCTGTATTCTATCAGAGGTAAGTGCTCTTTGACATAAATCAGATTAATCGCATTTATAATGAACTCTGATCCACTTCTGCTGTTTACTTGGTCACTTGTTTCTCACACATTTCTACCTCCAGGCTGCTTTTACTCTTTTTCCATATGATCCACAAGCGGACTTTGGCACTGCCACCTTTATTTTCCATCCCTTTTTCCTTTCCTTTTCCCCACCCACAGGCCTGCTGCATCTACTTTTCGGTTTTTCACTAAAAAGGTGCTTTTAATGAATGAGGATATGTGCAAATTCAAACTCAGTGCATGTGTTTGGAAGTGTTTTTCTATTTAACTCCTGTTATTTCACTTGTTATATTCAAATAGATGCTCTAAAAGCACGTTTATTCCATCTTTAGCACAAAAATATGTAGTTTTCCATGAAAAACAGTCAAAATGTGATTGGTAGATACAGATGTGAGACCTAAGTGTTTCCACAGAAAGCAGTTGGACTTATTTTTAGTTCCTCAGGCTTCTGCTACAACACTTAAAAAGACCAGGACCTGGACGAACTGAGAAATACTATAAAAGCAAACTTATTATTATTGTCACAGCAGAATGGGTGATTAAATGTGAGGCTGCTCTGTTATTACATGTGAGACTCTGTTATTACTAAGTTCTATTTTGCACAGTGGTCATTGGAAGAGGCAGGTTCAGGAAAAAAGAGAGATGCTGCTCTCAGTTCTTGTTTGCTCTCCCATGCATCACACAGATGAGGATTCAGAGCAGTTTGTGACACATTACAACATGCTTAAAGGTGACTTTTCAGCTTTTATTTGAGCGTTTTCCGTGACGCACTAGGAGGTGGTGCAGATGGAGATGGAAATAACACCATATGTGTTGTTGTCTGAGGCCAACATGAGCCAGCTGTCTGCTCACTTCCAGTAGCTTTAGTTCAACCTGCAGGACTTGGAGTCGTTATCTGGAGTTTTTGAATGTGGCTTTTTGTTCTTCAGCTGCCATGATGTTTGTGTACATGCAGGAACTAACTGCTTTGCTTCTTCCCAACCTGTCAGTCGACGTTGCTGCGTGTCCGGCTGCCCTGTCATGTTGTGTAACTGTAATTCATTCCCGAAAGAGCTGCTTTTGTGCAACCTGGCTAATCCTGCAAGCTGTTAATCCTGCACAGAGACACATTCTGCCATCAGGGTTGCTTTCATAAAAAGCGGTTGTTTCCAGATTTTATTTTCTGTTCTCACACTTGTATCCCTCAGCACACTTCTGAAGCATTCTGTTTCCATATTTACCTTTTTTGTAAGCAGTTTTATTATCAAAACTCACATTTTCCACTGTAAAAACCTCCTCTGTGGTTTGCTCTCATGCTGAAACATGTCACTTTAGTGGTAAAGCCAGTCGGCCCAGTTTAAACCACAGCTGTCAGATGTGCCACTTGGTTTGAGTACGGTGACAACTGCTTAAATGGACTCGCTCACATGCTCAGAATCACATTTCTACGCCTCGTAATTTTTGTGAAATACACCAAACTCCAGCGGTTCCACCTGGAGCTGCTCTGTGAGTCCGACGTGGCGTCTCATGAGTCATTGTTCTGGTTGAAGAAAGAAAACAAACACTGTTAGTTAAAGGTTGTGTAGCTTTGACATCTCCTGTGTGACTCATAAATCTGTGCCCTGCTGCTCCCATCGGAGGCCTCTGCCATCTTTTGAGTTGATCCAGACTAGATCAGTGACTCAGCACTTTGGGCTTCACTGCTGAAGCTGCAGCAGGAAACACAGTAGATCCCTGCTTAAACCCTCCAATCACACATTCTCATTTTAAGACACGCTTTATCGCCTGAGCATGCAGCCGAAGTTCTTTTAGATTGTGTCTATCACTACTAGATCTATTGTCTTAACAAACACAAAATAAACCAAGTTGCTGAAGGATTTTTTTGGCCTAGTTTGCCAGTGAGGATTTCTAAAAGCGTACAGGAGTTGGATACAAACAGAAGAGTGTTGACAGTCAATACAGAGCTGAACATCTGTCTGCAACTTTATCCCGTCTGCTACCTTCATCCTGTCTACTGCTCAGGCTCAAAGCTCCATCCGGTCTCACAGCTGCAACAGGCTTAACTAGAAAAGCACTCAGAGAGCGCAGTACTCCTCCAAGGCTGCTCAGTTGAAGTATCATTTCCGACGGATAAAATCTTTAATCAAAAACGACCTTGTGCTGAGCACAGGCAAAGTCACATGAAGATGAAAGAAAACGGTTCCAGCTGTTGCTGTCTAGTAAAGGATGTGTCTAAACTTAGAAGCAGCTGGAATGGAGACAAGCTCTGATGGTGTTTCCTGAAGAAAGGAGGGAAGGACAGAAAGGGGAATTTGTGTTCAAAATAAGGCTGACGGCTGAACTTAATGTGTCTGGCTGGGGTTTGCTACATACATGACCTAAATATGTAGCGGGACTCAGAAACAGCCAACAGTTTAATCATTTGTTCCTTGTATGAATTTCAACTGATAAATTAGTCATTTTGTGGTAGAATGAAATCGTGTGATCGTCAGCAGGTAACTGACACAGTGTTCGTGTCATGGTTACAGGAACACCGTGCCGGCTGCTATATCTCCCAATGGGAAATCTTTAACAAATCCATGGATCCAGACTATAAGCTGCATCACTTCCAAAATCTAATCACTTGGTCCTTGTGTCATTTCTGACCTTCCCTGAAAATTTCATCCAAATCTGTTGCTCCGTTTTAGAGTGATGTTTCACACAGACAGACAGACAGATTCACAGACAAACGCACCCCGGTTGTCACATAACTCCGCCGTTCCTTGGCGGAGTAACAACGACCCAGCTACACCATAATATACACAACCAAAACGTCCAGAGTGTTTAGCTTTTCTTTGTAACCGCTCTGAGGTGCCATTTATGCATCTGCAGACTCAACAAAGCCACAGTCAAACTCATGGACATTTAGCGCAACTGGAGTTTCAGGAGTTAAATTGTGAAAATTCAATTTCAGTACAGTTATGACAATTCTGCTTCAGTACCATTTCAGAGCAACTGAGTTCCATTCCAGTATACTGAATTCAGTTTTTAAGTTTATTGGAATAGAATTTCAGTTTAATGCATTTAAACTGGAGATTCAAATTCAGATCTTTATTAGAATTATTCAAGCTCAGATATTCAAATTCTGTTTCTGGTAGCACAAATTTCTGACCAATAAAACAAACAAACATGAACTCATAGTTAAATTACTTGTATGATTGTAGTTGAAGAGCTTTTCACTGGTTGAATTCAACTTCAGTACAAATTCAGAGCAATTGAATTCAATTCCAATATATTAAATTCAGTTTCAAGTTTATTCATACAGAGTTTCAGTCTAATACATTTAAATTTGAAAGTTGCTTTTAAATGGAATTTTGGGAAATCTAGTGCTGTGGTGGAGTCTTAATGTGAATATATTTTAAATCAAACGTTTGCATTTGAATATCTCATCCTCTCCTGCTTCAGTCATGGTGATTCTTTTTGAAAGCAGCACTCGTGCAAGTCAATAAACACAAACCTAAACAGGAAACCTTGTTGGAATATTTTATATTTGTATTAAATGTTTTATTTAAAGGGAGATTTTCAGCTTGTCTTTGATTTTCTTTGGCTGTTAGTTGTGGTGTGCAGCCAACCAGATAGTGCTGACTGGGACTTTGTTGGAGAACACAGACTTAGAGGCAGCTGCATCATAAAAAAAAGTGGTATATTTTTATATTAGTTTATTTTATCAGGAATCATCCATCCATTTTTCACTTTTTTCTTCTCAATTTGATGGTGGGAGTAACTCTGAGATTCCAGACATGAACAATGAAACCTGTAAATTAAATATAATAGTTATGCTCTTAATTATGTCAGTTATAAATATCTTCATTTTAACCTTAAATGGTGTGGAAAGGAGGCAGTCTGGGGTTTATGCAAAACTCTGCTACATTGTCAGTTTGGTGGGGTAGTGATGCCTTCACATGCACATCATAAAGCAGGTCAAATGGGTTTGTTGGGCATTATGAAGTGGAAATGACAACTAATTAGACTATTTATTGGACTGCAATGACTTGAATTTCTGAGCTCACTTAGGTGCAAAATGCTGGTTGATAGCGGCCTTCATCCATCCATCCATCCATCCATCCATCCATCCATTATCTAGACACCACTTTATCCTCTGTTGGGTCCCAGCTGACTTAGGGTGAAGGCAGGGGACACCTGGACAGGTAACAGTCTGTCACAGGGTTACATACAGAGACAAACAACAACACTCACATTCACACCTACAGACAGTTTAGAGCTACCAATTAACCTCAGCATATTTTTGGACTGTGGCATGAAGCCGGTAAAAAAACCACTAATGTACAGAGAGAACATGCAAACTCCATGCAGAAAGATCCCAGGAATGTCGGGATGCAAACCAGGAATCTTCTAGCTGCAAGGCGACAGTGCTAACCACCAAGCCACTGTGCAGCCCTTTGTCAGGAATCAGTTAAATAAAATAACGATACAGGTAGTACTGAATGCTGAATATGACATATGATAATGTTTCCCAGGAATAATTTCATGATTAATTGTTGTGATTAAACATTTTATTTCACACAACCTGCATTTATTTACAGTTTCCACACTGTATATTTTGCTCTTATATTTTGGTTGTATATATTTTATAGGCCGTGTTAATATTGCCTTATATAGTTTATTTTTTATGCTGCTATACGGAGAGTGCTAAACTGATTTTCATTGTTTTCTGTAACAGTGACAATAAAGATCTGTTCTATTTTATTCTATTCTGTTCTATTCTCTTCTAATTTCTTCTCTTTCACAAACATAATAAAAGCACATGATCAGAAGAGTTTTCTCATTCTAGAAACAGCAGGTTGTTCAGAACAATGTGTGCTTGCAGTGCAGAAACTGTTTGAATCTTGGGTTACCGTGGCAACAAGATAAATACTCCACTGCATAACATGTCAAAAATTTTAAAATAGATTTGAAATATTCAATACACTCCCTGTTTGTCCCTTCCTTCCCCTCAGGTGACTACTGTGAAGTGAATCACTGCTTCAACGGGGCGACATGTGTGACAGGGTTAGGAGACGATCCCTTCATCTGCATCTGTGCCGACGGCTTTGGAGGAGACACCTGTAACCTGACAGAGATAGGTAGAGCTGGACAAAAGAGGAAAAGAGAAAAAATTCTGGATGAGAAGCGAGGTTATTTTTGGACTAAGACTAATCTGTTATCTTCTCAGGACCCTGCAGTCCCAACCCCTGTAGGAACGACGGGTCCTGTGAGGTCATCGCTCCGACCAGACGAGGCGACGTCTTCAACGAGTACGTCTGCAAGTGTCAGCCGGGCTTTGAAGGAGTTCACTGCCAGATCAGTAAGTTTCTCCTCACCTGATCTGCCCCCTTTATGCCTTTCGCGCCTATAAAATTACCACTACTAACTTGAAAGCTTCTTAACCTGAGCCAAAGCTTATTACTATGCCCCTCGATTATTGAATAGCCTGTCTGAAGATCTGAGGGCGACTTGTAATAATATTTTTAAAAGCAAACTTAAGACCTACCTTTTTAGTCTGGCTTTTAACTAAATTTTTAACTTAATATATTTTAGGTATTTTTATTTCATTTTATTTATCTTATTGTTTTTAATTTGTTCAGTTTAATTTGTTTTTGTTTTAAATGTAACTAATGATTGTGAGTTTGGTGGCGTGTTTTTATCTCTGAGTGTAAAGCACTTTGTGCTACATTTTTCTGTATGAAAAGTGCTATAGAAATAAAGCTATTATTATTATTATTATTATTAACAAGTTAATGTGAAGAATTTATCAATCAGAGGAAGTATTAACACCTAGATTTCAAGCAAAAAAAATCTACATCAGATAGATTTTAATTAGGGATGTCCGATATTGGATTTTTGCCAAGAACCGATATTGTCCAACTCTCAATTTCCGATCCCGATATCAACTGATACCGATGTCTGTGGGCTATTTAACTAATTTTAGGTAACATCATATATCTCCTGTGGTGGAATTGACACATCATGCCTCATTTTATTGTGATGCCCCATTGGATGCATTCTCAGATGCAACAAGGCTTTCAGATGGAAACATTGTCTGTGCAAAACAAGAAAACTACTTCAACTGAAGTTGTGGAAAAAAATGTCTTTTTTTTTTTTTGAAATTGTATCAAACAGTAGTCCCTCTGTGAGTAAATTCTGGCGAAGTCCAGGCATTGTTTTATCGGTTTCCATTATAGGCAAAAAAAAACGATGACGATATTGACAGATATTGCATTTTTATGCCAATGTTGAGCCGATAATATCAGTGGTCTGATATTATCGGACATCCCTACTTTTAATACCAGAAAAAGGAGGCAAAGGACAGAAATTCAAGTCAGATTTAATCCGAACCATAGAGACCATAAGAACCTATACAGTCTGTGATTGGAACATCTCAGCAAGCAGTGCATCACAAACCCCAGAATACTCCACTTTCAGCAGATTTCTCTACAAGTGTGAACATATGAGCGTTTCTTTCCTGCCTGTCACAACCCGGCAGTGAAGGAGATGTGTAGTCCGCTCAGCAGCTTCATGAAAAGGACTCATTCAGCGGCTTTCTGTGGTTATTCTGTTTGGCTAATTAGTAAAAGACCACTCCAAGTCTCTTAGCATGCAGACGCCCTCCACACTGGGCCAACACTGCATCCATTTGTGCTCCAGTTTCACCCAATCACACCAAGAACAGAATAGCAGCAAATTCCATCGTATCCTCGGAATATAATCACTGAGTCGGCATGCGGTTGGTGCAGAAGTTTGGCTTTTATTAGAGGAAAAGACAAAAAGTGGGATTATTTTGCAAACATCACATCGTAAATCCTCTGAACTGTGATTATAATCCTGGCTTATGCTTATTTGTGTTTATGATTCACTCTGTAAAAAGGTTGAAAATGTAGGTTTAACTCTCAGGACTTCAACTAAAGTTGGATTTAGTGAATGAACAGTTCAGTCTCCTAAAGCCCACAGACTGACCACCGGTCTGGGGGTCCACTCCCAAACAGTTTCTAACTTGGAATCAGGCAGATTTTACAGGCTGGACTGGTAGAGAAGTGTTAGGGAGGGAGGGAGGAAGGTTCAATGAGGATGAATTTAAATTATGGAAATTCAACTTCAGTACAGTTTCAGAGCCACTGGGTTCAATTTCAGTATATTAAATTCAGTTTCAGGTTTATTCAGGATTCAAATTCAAATCTTTATTCCAATTATTCAAGCTCAAATATTCAAATTCAGTTTCTTTTGGCACTAATTTCTGCCCAATTGTTACGATCCAACCTCTAGGGTGGCTGGATACAACAATATAACCAGATGTTAATGGTTCGGGTAAAGGAATTTTATTGCTTAGTGGCAAACGGAACATAAAAGTGATAAAGAACACAAAACTGGTGGATGTTGCCAAATCAAAGAACAGAATATAACAAAACGAAGGCTAACAGAGTTTCTAAACTATCTAAACACAAAGTAACTAAGCTCCCTAGCCAAATTTAAATACAGAAGCAACACCCACCACGAGTATCAGAAACTAGTACAAAGAGTGCAAAAGGACAAACTAAACAAAACTGGTGCCTCACACTCACATACTGAACACACAGTTTACGAAGACTCTAAATAATGAACAGCTTCTTCATTAAGTTGGTGGACTGCTACCTGGAGCCTCAGCCTCCACTGAGACTGTAGGTTCCACACCAAAGTAGCAACTGCCAACAGAAGCCCGAAGTGTCTATAGAACCCACCACAAGTATTTACAGACCGAAACACATCCCAGGAATACAAACAATGTAACACTCACAGAGCAGCACCAGGGCAGACTGGTCACAGATACCAGCTGCCCAGATTAAGAGCATGCTTGCAGGTATGTAGTCTGCAGGTGTGGTGATTGCTGTGTCTGGTTGGTTAGAGGTGGAAGGGAACTGGATGGTGGCCCAATCAGGAAGGTCGGGAGGCGGGGAGAACAGGGCTGCAGCGCAGGTCGTCAACTCCGGAGTCATTAATTGGAATGGCTGGCAGCTGGGGTTCTGGAGACACTCTGAAAACAGCCACAGCTGGACCCACACAAGTAATCTCCCTACACAAAGACCTAACAGGACACCAACCCAGAAACCAGGCGGCACAATACTGGTGGCCGTAACACCAGTAAAACAAACAAACATGAACTCATAGTTAAGATACTTATATGACTGTAGTTGAAGAGCATTTCATTGATTGAATTCAACTTCAGTGCAGTTTCAGAGCAACTGAATTCAATTCCAGTATTTTAAATTCTGTTTCAAGTTTATTGGAATAGAATTTCAGTTTAATATGTTTAAACTTGAGATTCAAATTCAAATTTTTATTGCAATTATTCAAGCTCAGATATTCAAATTCTCTTTCTAGTCACACATATTTCACTCCATTGAAAGCACAGACATTAATTCATAGTTAAAAATACTTGTATGACTGCAATCAAAGAGCATTTAACTGGTTGAATTCAACTTCAACACAATATCACAGCAACTGAATTCAATTTCAATATATGAAATTCAGTTTCAAGTTTATTCAAACAAAATTTCAGTATATTACATTTAAATTTGAGATACAATTATTCAAGCTCAGCAGTTCAAATTCAGGTTCTAGTGGCACTAATTTCACTCCATTTAGCTCATAGTTAAAAATACTGATATGACTGCAGTTAAAGAACATTTTAGAAGGTATCAAAATGAGGTGTCTTTATACATTTTAATTGAATGTAGTAATTCTTGTGTATTTAGTATAAACATCATGTCAACAGTGTTGCCAAAGCACATTGTAAGTAATCATAGTTGACTAAATGAAATGCTGAGTGAGATCAGCGTCTGCAGAGCTGGATCTAGGGATCAAACGAGTGAGGCTATTTCACGGTCCATCTCTCGGTAAGATCGCTTGTTTCTCAGTGTCAGAAGCCGTGCTGGGCTCAGTGTTGTTGCCGCCATACAGCCATTCTAAGTGGTGACCAATCCTCTTAGCATTAGCAGGAACAAGAATTTAAAAAGACCCATGAGGCATTACGTCAACCCGTCATCTGCTTTAGTTCTGAAGTTTGTTATGGACGGTTAAATACGGCTTTTCATGCATTTACTGGGGCAGCTGGTGACCACACAGGTTTTATTTAGACTCAGTTTAGGCTTGTTACTTATTTTTAAAAAGGTGTGTTCCAATGATATTTTCTCAGGACCACAGTAACAAAAATTAATACCCGCAAGATACAGGAGATAATACGCAGACACTCTCTGTCCTCCAGGTTACATCTGTATCATTTTGGTTTCAATTAACAAACTCGAATGTACAAACATCCTGGTATCAGTGTCCTCGTAAGTGCAATATTGTCTCTCTCTCCTTCCATTAATCCAAAATTATACATACCACTGTTCACATTCCACTACTTCAGTGTGCTAAACTAATAAAAAAAAGCGACAAAGGCACTTTTGGGTCATGTAAATACTGTATTAGAAACATTTTGTACAATTATTGTTGTCAAAACTATATAAAAACATAAAATATATCCTCAATTGGTAACGACTTTCTTTGGTTAACTTATACTAAATGCCCGATTAAAACTACAACAGGTGTAGGAGCCCAAATTAAACAGTGAGGGATGTAAAAAATAGAAGGTGATGATCTCCCTGCCAGACAATGCTCAGAGCCCTTATTTAAAATAAAATATTATCCCAGCTAGAATACTGTAAAATTTAATCTAATGAAGACAAAATGTGGTCACCAAATTTTAGGTGTGCCACAGTTAAAATGTTGCTTTCTTTTGCTGGCAGCTAAACATACACAGACACTTAGTAAATTAAAGCAAAAAACAACATTAGGTGTCTTAGTAAGGTGTTGAGCCGCCACATGCTGCCAGAAAACTACATCCATTCTCCAAGTTTGTAGAACTATACTGGAGCTACCGTAGATAAACACGATTCTTTCTCTCATTAAATGGACACATCGGTCCAAAATCTCCACATCTGGTGACTGCAAACGCCATAAAATATGATTCATTTTCATTAAGTGACTGCTGGATGGAGACGTTATCTTCCACAGGTCCACTCCCATCAGCACAGAAATGTTTCTTCATAGGATAAAGGTGAACGTTCAGAACAACTTTGTATGGATTTGCAGTGAACTTTCCCACATAGTGCATAAGTTTCCTGAAACTATGCCAGAAAAATGTCCCCATAGAGGCACCAGATTCCCAGCTTTTTCCTTTAATTTGTCCCCCATCTGTAGATAGACATGTAAGGACTATAAATGATACATTTCTGTATAATTGAATAGCAGCTCATGTATAGATGCATATTCTTAGTCATCTGGTTGTGATTTTCTTGCTGTTTTTAGTGGATCTGTGTGGAAGTAACACAGATGTTAGACCTGATCTGGCTGCTTGGGTTAACTCTCATGTCATCCTGCAGGTCAAAATTGACCCGTTTTAAAGTTTGAAAATGTGGGGGAAAAAAATTTTTTCACAGTGAAACTTCTGATGTCCACATTTTCAACATTTTTGGGAAATCTTTGAACATTGTTTGGTGGAAAAAAAGAAATGTTAAAAATGTTTCTTAAGAACATTCACAAAAAAATCTACCAAAATCCAGTGAATTTCACTGGATTTTGGTTGATTTTTATGTGAATGTTCTTAAAGAAAATATTAGAAGTTTTACTGATAAATATGGAATCACTTTAGATAGTTTTAGAATTTTTTGGGAAGATTTTTACTCATTTTTTGAAAATATTTTCAAGAATTTTTTTTGCCAAATTTGGAGGATTTTTTAAAAAGAATTATTGGAATTTTCTTCCTGAAGATTTTGCAAATTTTCAGAAATTTGGGGGATTTTTTTTGCAGAATTTTTGGATTTTATTTTCAAACAAGGAAACAATATTTTTTTGTTGCCCGTAAGTGAAGACAACAGGAGGGTTAAATGTGTTGGTTAGCGTTGGGGAAACATCAAGAAGATTTATCACATACTAGAGAAACATCATTACCAAGTGATCTGTTTAAAGCTCTTTTGTGTTGACAGTGAAGGCTGTTGTGTCTCTATTCTGATGCCTTCATCCCGCGTCTCTACATAAACATGTAGACTTGTTGTACAAGACCGCCACCTTGTGGACGATTGGTCACCATAACACAGCAGGAGTGTCTGCAGACGTAATTTGTTGCCATGGTTACTGTGGAGGAAAGGCTTTAGTCTGTTGCACTGGATGAAGGAGAAAAATCTGGAAATCCTCACAAATGACATCCACTGACCAATTTCACCATCAGCTGAGACATGGAAGTAGATTGGCATCAGTTTGCACTTTTCCTAGAATAGAATAGAACAGAATAGAATAAATATGGGCAGGAGGTTGCACGTGAGCAGCATTATTAAAGGTGACACTGCGTTTTTCAGTGATGCAGAAAAAGTGGAATGTTTTTATTTCTTTTAACACAAAATTCAGAGATTGATTTAAAAGGTAATGAGCTATAATGCAGGATTTTTTTTATTACTTTCAAATATTTATTGAAGCTAGTCCCCCAGAAATCTACACCTATGAACTGAATATAAAGAGCCCAGTTTGTACATTTGTTATTAGTGAATATCAGAATTAATTAAGTTTTAGTTTGTGTGGCTGTGACACAACATGGACATAACCTCTAAATATGTTCTGTGTCTTTTTTCAATTCTTTCACAACTGTAAAAACAAAACTAAAAAAACCCTCTCTTTATGTCAGGCTTGGAAAACAAATAGCAAAACACTGCAGCTTTTTACAGCCGTAACCATATGTGAAGATGCCATTAGAAGTGGATTAATGTGTCTTCGACTAACAGATTATGCTTTTAATCGGGATTGTGCTTGTGCGGGACACAAAAATACAATTATCAGCCTTCAGGAACATTTCTGTCACCGTATTAGACTCTAATATGGCGACAGTCATGGACTGTGTGTTGAAGACAGAATGAGACTGTTGGAGTCGTCCACCAGCTGACCTCCTCTGTTCTTTATCTGAGCTATTTGTGTTCAGGTGTCCACGTTGTATTTCACAGGTTATTTCACTTGTTTGAGGATGTGAGAATAATGTATGCTGCTGTGTTTTTCAGATGTGAACGACTGTGCCAACCAGCCGTGTAAGAACGGAGGAACATGTCGAGATCTGGATGGAGACTACGCCTGCCAGTGCCTCTCGCCATACGTTGGGAAGCAGTGCCAGCTACGTAAGTTCACCAAGTCATTAGTCACATTTCGGTCAGATGAGTACGGCTTTTCATCAAAAATCCTTTTCAAAAAGTTGGCGCAAGAGTTTTAAATGGTAAAATACCCTAAACTAGAGCTTTAATGGTCATTTGGTGACTCACAAAGCTTTGTACTATACACCAGGTTGCATTTCCCTGCTGGGGATGGAAGGAGGAGCGATCGTGGAGTCTCAGATTTCGGCTTCCTCCGTGCACTATGGCATCCTGGGTCTTCAGCGTTGGGGCCCGGAGTTGGCTCGACTCAACAACCAAGGCATCGTCAACGCCTGGACGTCCGCCAGCCACGACAGAAACCCCTGGATCGAGGTGGGGGAAGTTTAAAATTGTGAGGCGGACCAGTGAGAACAGGATGATGTTTACTGACGCAGGAACCTTTAATAAATTGCAGATTAACATGCAGAAGAAGATGCGTCTGACGGGCATCATCACCCAGGGAGCCAGTCGAATGGGCACAGCGGAGTACATCAAGGCCTTCAAGGTGGCGAGCAGCTTTGATGGAAACAGTTACGTCACTTACAAAGGGGATAATCAGCGTCGGGACAAGGTTAGATGCTACTTTCTGTTAATATATGGGCACAGAAAGCTTCTCTTTCTTCAGTTTGCTCACCTGATTCTGCATATCTGTGCACTGCAGGTTTTTGTGGGCAACACAGACAATGACAGCACAAAAACCAACCTGTTCGACCCTCCCATCGTGGCCCAGTACATCCGCATCATCCCCGTGGTTTGTCGCAGGGCCTGCACGCTGCGCATGGAGCTGGTGGGCTGTGAGCTGAACGGTAAACACAAAGAAAATGTCAGATACAGCTTTAACTTTCACAGCAAGCTCAGAAACAAATTTGATATCAATGAAAAGAGATGAATGACCTACTGGCTCAATGTATAACTGCAGGACTTCTTGTGTCATAGTTGACATTTTTGCTATTTTCAGGCCTAAAATCAACTTAACAAATACCACATGGCATTTTTAGAGAAAGATTCTTCTAAATATTATATATACAATTGAGTAAAATTGAAATCGAAAGTTATTTATAAAGATATTGTAATAAACCTGTTGACACTTGACTCTTTATATTAAATAACTCAGAAGACTGACAAAGAAACACAAAATGACCAAAAAAGGCTCAAAAAGACACGAAATGACCACAGAAAAACACAAAAAGAGTCAATGAGACATATAATTATCATATAAAGATACAAAATAAGTAAAAAAAAGTTGCAAAATGACCACAGAGACACACAAAATGACTCAGTGAGACAGATGTCATATAAAGACACAGAATGAGGAGAGACACAAAATAACTACAAACAGTTGCAAAATGACCACAAAAACACTTAAAATGATCACAAACAGACTGAAAACGGCTACAAAAAGACCTAAAATGCCCACAAAACTGATTGAAAATGACCAAAAAAGAAACTAAATGAGCAGGTCATGTGATCTGGAATTAACACACTTCCTTGAGAGGTATTTTTGTAATGGGGAACTTAGTTGGAAGGGAATTCTTGGACACAGATATAATTTGTTATTTTCCATATAAAATTTGGTTTATTGCCAAAAAAGAAAAATCTGTCATGAGTTCTTTTTTTTACTTTTAATAAAAATGTATGCCAGATGTATCCTATGGACTTCAGAAGTCCCTTAGTTATATATTGACCCTACTTTAGGTTCAAGTCTAGTCAAGCTATGTCCTCTGTGAACTCCTGTTTTGAGGGAGTCAACAAAAATATACAAAAAAACCCAAAAACGTTGAGAATGTCTTTTGTTTAACTTCCTCTCTGTCTCTTGTTTTACTGTCTTGATGTCTTCTTGTTGTGGTCTTTGCTGACGGGCAAAATGACAGTCACAGAGTTTATTTTAACTGCATAACATCAAGCCGTGGTCACACCGCAGAGAAAATCTATAGCATAAACAGCACTGTGTGGGTTCACACTCACTCTGAAACAATACAAGCAGCAATTTGAAGCACTCAGACAGAAACACACGCTTTTGTGTTTGTCTCCTTGAATCATAACAAGTTAAACATTTCCAGAAAACCAGATTTAGCTCAATATGGCATGCATTCCTCTACTCTTTACACCTCTTTTTGTTGCTTCCACTTCATCATCAATGGGTGTTAATGAATTTTAATCAGTCACTTGCTTTAAAAATGTTCCTTATGCCTTCAAGTTCTGGGTGAAGTTGATTCTTCTTTCCTTTGGGTGAACTCACTTGTCTTTTCCCCCTTCTCGTCTGCTCTTTCTCCTTCTGTCGCTCTGGTTTTTCCCTCCCTCCGTCTTCCCATCTGCTTCGGATTCACAGTTTATTCAAACACGGCAGGTTGCTCAGAGCCTCTGGGGATGAAGTCTCGGCTCGTCTCAGACGGCCAGCTTTCAGCCTCTAGCACTTTCCGTACGTGGGGCATCGACACCTTCACATGGCACCCTCAGTTCGCCCGGCTGGATAAGGCGGGGAAGACGAACGCCTGGTCTCCTGCTCACAACAACCGCTCAGAGTGGATCCAGGTGAGGGGACATTTGTAGTCAGATGTCAGTATTAGTAAAATGTCAAGCAGAATGTTACAGGGTTTTTTTTGTTTATTCGTTCACCAGGTCGATCTAGAGAAGACAAAACGCCTCACAGGCATCATCACTCAGGGTGCTAAGGACTTTGGTGTGGTTCAGTTTGTGTCTGTGTTTAAAGTCGCCTACAGCAACGATGGAGAGTTGTGGAGTACAGTGAAGGACGAGAACACCGACAACGATAAGGTCAGAAAATGTGAAATACATTACAACCACCAGACCCCCTCGAAAATCTATCTATCTGTCTGTCTGTCTGTCTGTCTGTCTGTCTGTCTGTCTGTCTGTCTGTCTGTCTGTCTGTCTGTCTATCTATCTATCTATCTATCTATCTACCTATCTATCTCACTGTAGAGTTCAGGTTTTTCCTTTAATTTGACCCAAACACACACTGTACAAAATGACACTGCAGGTTGTCACTCTTGCAGCATTTTCACAGCAAAAGTTACAGGATTGCAAATATCATAGTGATTACTTAGACTGAAAATCTTTAATCAAAATCTTCCGTTTTTGCCCAGGTAGCTCAACTGGTTAACCTGTCAAATAAAGCCAAAAAAATCTTCCGTTTTTACTGAGTTCAAATGTCCATTGCTCAATTTCTGTATCACCTCCAAGTTTTCGACATCTTCACAAGAAACTAAAGGAGGTGCTGTTCGTGGCAAGACCTCACTCATGTATATAGACAGACTAGTTACAAAGCTGCACACATTTTCATGTCATTTTAGGCATTTTTTGCGTGGTTCTTGCAAATGCTAAAACATGCAATAGCTCTTTTCTGAAGTGTTGTATGAATTCAAAAAGTAGTACACAAAACCTGCAGCTTGTCAAGAAACAAGTCTAAGAAGTCATGCATTATTATCAGCTTCCTGTTCTGTTTCTCCTCAATGAAGCCTTTTATTATGGAGAATTTTAGCTGCAGATGAGCCATTAAAACTCCAAAACAAGCCTTGAAGTTTTTACTGAGCTGCATGGATGCTGCCCGAGGCTTTGACTGACTTTTCTGAACGTCTGGGTGGAGCTGGAAGCCTCTGGAAACACACATCACGATCAGTCATTAGCCCTCCTGCTGCCCTCATTTACAGGCAGCAAAAAATATTGTTCCTTCGTCAAAAATTGAGCAAATAAAATGTCCCAAATTTATAAAAATTTGCAAAATCTTCAGGAAGAAAATTCTAAAAATTCCTTGAAAGTTTGCCTGAACATTTAATTTAAAAAAAAAATCCCCAAATTTGACAAGAAATAAAAATTTAAAAAGTAAAAAAAAATAAATAAAAATTGTAAATATTTTTTTTTAAAAATGAGTAAAAATCTTACAAGAAAATCCCTAAAAATATCTAAAGTGATTTCATATATGTCAGTAAAACTTCTAATATTTTCTTTAAGAACATTCGGAAAAAAATCAACCCAAAATCCAGCGAATTTCGCTGGATTTTGGTTTGATTTTTTTCCGAATGTTTGTAAAGAAACTATTTTTTTTAACATCTCTTTTTTTACACCAAAAAATGTTCAAAAATTTCCCAAAAATGTGGAAGTTTTCACTGTGAAAATATATATATTTTTCCCCCCAATTTTCAAACTTTAAAACGGGTCAGTTTTGACCCGCAGGACGACAGGAGGGTGAAGACGTTGAGTACATGTATTACCCAGAGTGCATCATGAAAGTGTGCAGGTTCAGCTTGGTTGTGTGAAAATACACAATGCTTTTGCTCGGTGACTAAATATTTTTTCTGATCTTTTATTTGCAGCTTTTCCAAGGAAACATCGACAACAACACCCACAAAAAGAATCTGTTCGAGCCTCCGTTCTACGCTCGATATATCCGCGTCATCCCCTGGGAATGGCACGAACGCATCACTCTACGCATGGAGCTGCTCGGCTGCGACGACTAGAAGCTCCTCAGTAACCAATAATCGAAGCTCCGTCTGCTACAACCGCAGCACAGAACGGATCCCTGGAGATCACGTTTGCTGCGTAGCTTGGACTTTTAACACTTGTAGCACTTTCTAACTAGTGACTTTTTTATGTTTCTGTTGATGCATTTGTTTGAAATTGCAGCTTTTGCTCACAGAGTCCCTTATTTAGTGTTCATGCTTTTAAAATTTGCACAAATTTGCTCTTAGTCTGAATTATTTGCTCCCTTTAAGAATCCAAACCCTGCTTTTATTTTGTAGTTTCGTCTCACTCTATCTATACGGCTGTTTGGCATAGTGGCACAGGGTCGGTGCAATACAGAGCCTGTTTTGGCATTTCCAATCATCCAGTAAGATAAAACATGTCCAAGAGTAGGAAATTAAAACCCAAATTGGTTCTGCAGCACACTAATAAAGTCAGTCCATTGACTGAATGTCAAACTGTAGGGTGAGTTTTTCATGTCATGTCTGTTTTGTTGACATTTTCTACACATTTTGACACATTTTTCTGCTTCATTCTTACATATAATTTCATTCTAATTTAAACCTTTTTACCACAAATGTGAAATATATAGAAAGATACCTATGTGTATGTGTAGAAAACATTGTTTTACATTTGTTTTTTAATTCATTGTTGGTCTTGGACTAAGATCCTTTATTAAATGCTAAAATAAATCTGTGTGTGTGTGTGTATTTTCAATCAAAAGAACAAAAAAATACATCTTAATCAGGGTTGTTTGAGCTGTTAGACTGAATGTCAGAAGCTACATTTCTCAGCATCACTGCTGGCTGTGAAGAACCATTTAGAGAGACAGTTTCTGTGTGAGATGCTGAAGTTAGGTGGCTGATTTCTACAGAAACAGGCACAAAGATATTTTAGTTTCAGGCAAGAATAAATTGTCACAAATTGCATGGAAAACACAATTATTTGTGTCACATTGTCAAGGTGATACAATTTTATCACATGCTGGTCAAAGGAGAAAGCTGGAGCTTGGAGGAAAAAGCTCCTCAACATGAAAACTGAGCTGCTATCAGTCTATTGTTGCTGCATCCAGGCGAGGTGGAGAGCTTTATTTATCTTCCTGTGACCTTGTCGGAGCTATCCTGCTATTCAGGATGCTATATAAATGAAGTTATTGTTATTATTATTATAAATACATAGAAATAATTAAAGGGCAAAACTCTCTGGGTCTGTCTTTTGGCTTCTCAGATGTATTTTTAATTTACAGCCAGCAGGTGGCAGTCGGATGATTCTGGGCTTTCAGTCAACAATAAGATCAGAACAAAATGTGCAGAATCTGCTAAACCACACTCACTTCTATTAGAGCTACAAACTCTTTAAAAAGCATCAGTATCTTAAATCCTAATCAACACCTTTGAAACACCACACATGCCGTGATTTTACACCGTCTGCATCTCTCAGCCAGATTGGACGTCAGATTTCCTGGATTTCCTGCATTTAATGTGAACAGCCGTGCAGAAAATCTGACATTTATGGATACACAATCAGATTAAATGTGAAGAATGAAGGCTGACACAGATGTGGGTCTGAAAATGTGAGATGAAAGGTGATGTCTGAGTGGAAAGATCCACAGAGAACACAGTGTACAGCGGCTCCAGTGTGAGCATCTGTCAGGTTCATGAGGCATTTCTATGTGGGACAGTGTTCTGTTTGCTGTGCTGCTGATTCAGCTTCTCCTTGTTCTGTCAGGTTCATGTCAGAAAGCAGCGGTGACACAACTTCCACCAGCAAAAAAATAAACTAATCAGGGTTGAATTTCAGCGCTGTGATCTCAGTTCTTATGTAAATCACATTAAATGGCAGAACAGACAGAATTCAATTAAATTATATTTATATAGCACCAGTTACAGTTCAGATTATCTCAAGACACTTTACAGAACCCATATGAATTGTTTTTGTTGCTTTTGTGTGTCATTTTGTGTGTTATTTTTGTTGCTTTGTGTTTCATTTGTGTCTCGATTGTTTTGTTTTGGGCCTCATTTATTGTTTAGTGTCTCATTTTTGTCTTTTAGTGTCTAATTTTTTGTTGTTGTGTGTCGTTTTTTCGTTTTGTGTCTCATTTTGCATCATTTTGTGTTTTGTTTTTGTTGCTTTGTGTCTCAGTTTTGTCATTTTGTGTCTCGTTTTTGTCGTTCCATGTCTCGGTTTTGTCATTTTGTGTCTCGTTTATGCCAGTTTGTGTCTTGCTTTTGTTGCTTTGTGTCTCATTTGTGTCTCGTTTGTGTCTCAGTTTTTTTGTTTTGTGTCTTCTTTTTGTTGCTTTGTATCTCGTTTATGTCAGTTTGTGTCTTGTTTTTGTATTTTTGGGTATTCAGTGTAAAACATACCAGACAGATTAAACAGAAGTTAAAGGTTGAGGATTCATGCAGAATAATGGGATCACGATGACTGAAATTCATAGAAAGGAAGCATCTCTGACCGTCACACCCATGACCTAAAGAGTGTGACACAATATTTGTGAGTGGACACACTAATATGGATATTTATTCAGCACTTTGCACACCTTTCATTTCCCTTTAACTCGTTTAACAGTCATTAAAACCACCTTTTCCTCACTTTCTGACAGTTATAGCTCATTGTTTGCTCTTCAGTCTCATTAAATGATGTTTAGTACTCAGACAGAAGTTTTTACAGGGTGCTGCCTTTTTTATTGTGACTCCTGGTTTATATTTTTGCACTTGAGCACCATTTTCCCTGTCGGGAACACAAACACTGTGATTTTTACGAGTGTGCTGTGTCTTATGCAACATTTTGTACAAATCTCGCCAACATTCAGCCTCTTATATTTGGTATCTTTGGTGACTTTGGGACCTGCACAAGAATTTAAAATATTTTTTATTTGTTTAGTTTTATGTGCACAGCATAAACCAGCAGGCCGCTGCTCATCTGGTTAAGTTACTGCAGCAGACAATGTAATTTTACAGCTATAAAGACATGTGGATGAATGCTGCTAAATGGTAACAAAATAAAAGTCTGCAATAAAAGCTTAACACATAAAATACTAAAATATATGTTTGTTACCTTTAGAACTTACACTGTTCAATCCTTTTGCTCAGTCTTGCACAATAAAAGGCCTTATATGTCATCAGAAAACACTACTGTCCTGTTGACTCATGCATTTTATTCTGATATATTGGAACTGGCAGCAGAGCATACGATGTGTTTCCACTTCATGCTACTTTACATTCATATCAGATTTATCTATTCGTTGCTTTACAGATTCACAGTTTACACACGAAACATGATCAGCTTATAAATGTGTAACTATGTACATCTGTCCAGCAGTCTTTGAAGTTAAATATCAGCAATCATAACTCAATATTGCAATCATGCAGTGATCTAACATTGATGGAGGCCTTTCAAATACTTTTGAAGGATTTTTCCATACAGTTAACCTTTCAATGTCTGATTATTACTTATAATGGAATGTTTTCATATTGTGTAAATGACCTGAGCCCTAATTAAAGCATGTGATAAATCAAACATTTATAGTTTATTATGTCATAACACAAACAGCCACTGAACACCACAGCATTAATATTGCTCTTTGATATTCTGGCTAAAAACATATTAACAACAAACCACAAGGACACGTCAACACTATTGTTTACAGAGAATTATTTTCCGTGACTTTCGTTGAAGCAGACAATACATGCACACAAGAAATCACCGTCACAAGGGAAGATCACTTCAGTTTCATTTGCATAAAAAACACAATTATTTGTGCCACATTGCCAAAGTGATACAATTTTATCACATGCTGGTCAAAGGAGAAAGCTGGAGCTTGGAGGAAAAAGCTCCTCAACATGAAAACTGAGCTGCTATCAGTCTATTGTTGCTGCATCCAGGCGAGGTGGAGAGCTTTATTTATCTTCCTGTGACCTTGTCGGAACATTACACCAGATTTTATCCTCGAATGGAGCAAGTTCTGTGCAGAATATTGTTGAAGAAATGTAAGAAAATCTCCATCTCAGGTTCCAAATTGGCAAAATGAAGCTGAGTCAAACTAAGAATAGAAATCTTAAAAGCTGAAGTGAATTCCACTCTTGGCGACTTCCTCCTCATAGTTGAGGTTCTGGAGGGTGTAAACCCCAACAGAGGCAATATTTTGGTGTAACCTCAGGAAACTGTGTCATGGAGTTGGTTGGGAAGTTTCTAAAGAAAACAGAGAGAGGTCAGCAGCAGGCTGGTGAAATAAACACCACAGCAATGTGAGTCTGTTATGAGATGTTATAATTGCTTCCTCTGTGTCTCTGATTCAGATACTGCTATGAAGTGTCTTCTACAGCAGCACTGGGAGACTCGTCTGGTGTATTTTATGCACATATTTAAGCAGTGCATGGTTAAATGTCTTCCACTCTCCATAAGGGAGTGTCCCACATAACCGACCTTCAAAACTCACCTTAACCCTCCTGTTGTCCTCATTTACAGGCACCAAAAAATACTGTTTCCTTGTCTAAAAAACATCAAAAATTCAGCAAAAAATTCCCCAAATTTCTGAAAATTTGCAAAACCTTCAGGAAGAAAATTCCAATAATTCCTTAAAAGTTTCCCTTAAAAGTTTTATTTTTAAAAAATCCCTCAAATTTGGCAAGAAAATTCTTGTAAATATCTTCAAAAAATTAGTAAAAATCTTCTTTAAAAAAATCCTAAAAATATCTAAAGTGATCACATATATATCAGTAAAACTTCTAATATTTTCTTAAGAACAGTCACAAAAAATCATGATTTTTTGTGAATGTTCTTCAGAAACATTTTTAACATTTCTTTTTTTCACCAAAAAATGTTCACACTGCCTATAACATGCATTAATTCCAATTAGAAGTTTTCTTCGTTGTCTTTATTGCTTTTCAGCATTGAATCATGGTCAGTTTAATGTGGCTTTTTTGACGAAAAAAATTATTTAAAAAAAGATTCTTTCATGTCAAATTGAAAACATTTTTAACAGTGTGATGTCAAATATTTAAAAATTTAAAATAATAAATGATTACACAACTATCCAATCCCCACCCTGGGAGGTCCAGTCTCTGGTGAATCACTACTTATGGCTAAAATTGAACCAGTGACTTAGAAATTTTCTTGTATTTATCCACGGACTTGTGCTTTTCAATAATAACCTTTTCAGAGTCACTTTGATCGTTTTTGTCTTCATGATGTAGATATATGAAGGAGTGATAGGTGAGTCACTTGAAAGGGAGTGAATTCTTATGCAATTTATATTTTTAATTATTTGACAGTACTTTGTAAGAATCTGTTCTCATTTTGACACAAAAGAGTCTGTTTTGGTCAATTCTTGTCAAAAAAGCCAAGTTAGTGAGTCTCACCACACCATAAAAAAGTGCAGAGGAACAGCTCGAGGAACACGACCAAGAGCTTTAACTTCTCACAACTCCCTGGATTCCAATCTGACTGAGCATCTGTGGGATGTGTTGGAACAATCCTGTCCATGGAGGTCACAAGCTGCAACCCACAGACCCGAAGAACCTGCCAGAGTCAGTATTAAACAGGAGGTTTTATTGTTGTGGCTGGTTGGTGTTTGTCTGTGAAAGTCCCACTAAATAAAAGAGACAGTCTTCACTGGTTAGTTCAATAAAACAGTGACGTTTTACCGTATTTATTTAATTAAACCATCACAAGATTCGGTCTCATGAGGATAAGGGTCTTTTCTTATCCATATGTGGCACAATTTGCCAAAGATTTAGTGATTTATGAGTAAAAGTAGCTTGAAATGCTGAATAGTCGTGTTATTTCGGTATGTTTTACATTGAAAACCTCAAATACAAGCTAACACCAGAAGTATTGTACAAAACCATATTTCCTTCTGAGATGCAACAGGAAACGATGTAATCTAAGTGTGGTGTTGTAAAATGAAAACACTAAAGTTTATGGCCACTGCTTTAAAAGGAGAGTTTATGATTAAAGTGGTGTATTTTGTTACTTTCATCTTAGCCAGGATTTATGTCTGTCTTAAACATGTTGGCCATCTGACACCAATCGACAGAGGTGCAAGAAGCATTCAAATAGCAGCAGCACACATGTTATGTAAACTGCAAATGTCACATAACTGTACGAAAAAAAAGTACAAATGGAAAGACTGAAGTGCAATGAAGGCTGGCTGGCACAGACTGATGGATTTTTACTTTTTGCTTTGAATTTTCCTTCATTGCTTTAAAAATTAAAATGAGAGAAACAGACAGGAGCCAACTAATGGCTTTTTTTGCACTTTTGATACTTTGAAACATTTTGATGATGATGAAGATGATATATCCATACTTTTATGTAAGTCCATTATAAAATTTAGAATACTACTTGTAATGACTTTAAACTTGTAAATGTTCGCCACTTCTGGTTATCTTATGATGCTTAAAAACTATTTTCTGTTGCAACTGATACAAGAGAGACCACAACTATTAAACTGTCTTTGGAAATTCTGAATAGTTATGTAGCTATTGCCATTCACAGAGACAGCTAAACTACAAATCTAATGAGGAAAATAACATTTATGAGCTTAAAAATGCATGTGATCTGATGCATGACATATTGGCAGGTAACTGAAATATTGGATAAGGATATAGGGGAATAAAATAAAATTTAATAAAATTTAATTTAATTTAATTTAATCAAACTACATTGAATAAAATTAAATTAAATTGAATAAAAATAAAATAAAATAAAATACAATTCAATTCAATTATATTGAAAAAAATAAAATTAAATAAAATTAAATTACATTGAATAAAAATGAAATAAAATATAGTTCAATTAAATTACTTAAAATATAATTAAATTAAATTAAATTACAGTGAATAAAATAAAATACTATTAAATTGAATTAAATTACATTGAATAAAACAAAAAAATTGAATTTAATTAAATAAAAATAAAATATAACAAATTAAATTACATTGAATAAAGTAAAATTAAATTAAAATAAAATAAAATATAATATAATATAATTAAATTAAATTACAGTGAATAAAATAAAATTGTATTAAATTACACTGAATAAAAACAAAATAGATATAATATATTAAATTAATCAAAAATAAAATAAAATGTTTTATTGTGATTTTCTGAGAAGGAAAGACTGAACAGGGCACTGTCTTCTTGTATCATAAATATTACATCACAGGCTTTTAAAATGGAGATTTACAGAAAAGCCCTTTCTCATATTTAGTATTGAGAAAGGGCCTTTAGCCTTTATGTTTCCTCTTCAGGACCACGAATGTCTCAGTGACATTTTAAGAGTCGTAGCATTCGTTATATCATGCTGGTTAAATAACAAAAGCGAGAATTTGCTGGTAATTTTCATATGACTTGTTGCTGATATCATCCTGCGGCCACAGTGCCCGGTGGCAGAAGCTGATAAGTTTATCTCGGTTTGACCCTTCAACATGTGATGCATCAAATATCCATTTCCTATTTCGCTTCATACATTAATTTTTTATTCCGCCCTTTAACTGCTGCCATAGATTTCAGATCCCTTCCCAAGAAAGACAAGTTTTTACCCCGTTAACATGTCGATAAGATGTCTTTTCAACATCCAAGAAGACCTGTCGTGAACAAAGCAAGCATTTAATGCCATGAACAGTTTAAAAAACACAGATTCCAACATGTCTGGCTGAATTACACCAACAACACAACTTGTTATTGTGTAGTTTTACAGCGTTTGAGCAGAGTTAAGGTGAGCTGGTGTGCTCGAGCTGCAGCTGGAAGGGTGAATGGAGAGAAGAGCTAGTAACTGTCAGAAGAATTTGAAGTGAACTTTTGAAATATAGCAAAAAAAAAAACAAAACAAGCAAATTAAGCTTGTTTCTATGTGCGGGTTAGAAGTAAATAAACTCGTCTGGATTGTGTCGTCAGAAGGCGGTCATATGTTATGTAAGACATGACTGCAATAAACAGACCGGTTGTCTAAAAAATAACACAAAGAAGAAAAGGAAACTAACAAAACTTTGTCTTCTCTGCAGCAGAAAATGTAGAAAAGTCTTCAGGAATTATTTTCATCTGAGAAAATTGGAATTATTCTTTAATGTCAGATGGTATTGGACATGATCCATGATTTTATAAGATGAAAACAATGACAGAAGTGGTAGAAGCTGGTTAGTTATGTGAGTTAAATGTTCACTATGCTTTAAAAATTTCCCAAGAACTGCATAAAAAAAACATCAAGTAGATGTAAAAACGTTTTTTCCCCAAATACTGCCATTTCAGTTCACTTTTTCTGATGTGTTACTTCAAAATGTGCATAAAAATACATCATGGAAACACATCTAGTGTGACAGAGCTCAATAACAGGAACTTGAAACAAAAATAAAACTATTCGTGATTACTATTCAAACACGTGTTTTTCCGACTATGACACATCAAACTGCTGAATCCTTTAAAAAAAATGTGAAGAAAATGCTGCAGGTCCACACATTCTAGAGAAAGCAAAATGCTGTGGATCTAAATCTAAGGCATTGCAAGTCAAGAAGGCATTATTTTCATGGAAAATGAATGTAAACGTGTAGCTTTAGATGAGGTTTGGGAATTAAATCATTCTGTAACTGGAAAGTGCTTCTGAAATGATTATTATTAAATAGTGAACAGCTACAGAGAGGAGTTCACATAAGGATAGCAGGATAGTACAGGCGTATTTGTATTTGTTCTGTTTTGTCTCTTTCCCCCCTATTTCTCTGGTAAAAATTAAAATTACATCATGTTGTAGGGTTTAGCAGAGGGAGGCAGCGGAGGTGGGCGGGTCTGCCGTGAAGCTCGCTCCTGATTGGCTGTCCGTGGTATTCCAGGCAGCTCGAAGTGTTTAAATAGCCAATCACGTCGCTGTCTCCAGTATGTGTAGCACCGAAAGCAGAAAGAGGTCCTCTCTCGGTGGAAGAACCGCGTCCGAGTGGCAGCTCTCCTTCTGCGCTTACCTTACTCACTAAACTCAAGTGCCATGGAGGACTCAAGTAGTTGACGTTTCCTGCTGCAACCTTCTCTTTTTCAGCTTTCTTCCACGTCTGATCACTCCCGACCCGGTTTTTGTTGACGTTTTTGACCCTTTTGCGAGCTTTGACCACTCCGAGAACATGAAGTACATCATCGGCATCGGCGGGTGAGTAGAGGCGGATGAATGGCGATGCTACAAGCTAAGCTAGCTGGCTAAGACTGAGCTGCTAGGCCGTAAAAAAAGCCCGGTACACGTGGGGGAGAGGTCGGTCATGACATCCGCTAAAGTGCTGCTTCCCTTTTCGAAGCTTTTCCGTATTCAAATATGTAAAAAAAAAAATCACCGAATAGTCTGTGTAAACTGCTAAGCTAATGCTCTGTTGTATTTTTTAAACAGTACCTAAGCTACCTGTAATGGAGACGAATAAACACGTCGTGTACTTGGCTGACCCGCCCTTTTCGCACCGTGCACCCCCAACTTAAATGATTAAATTTTGAATTAAAGTTGCTATATAAAGGGCTTTAAATGTTCTATTTTGTTTGGAAATCTGTGCTGTCGCAATAGATGAGTGGTGCTGGAAGTATATTTGACCTAGAAGGGTGTACAGACCTCATTAGGTGACCAGGACATTCAAATGATACTCGAAATTTACTCAAAGATGCCCTATAATGTCAATACATTTTAAGTATGCCTCTTCTGCATGGATATGAAATTGTTTTATTGCTTGATAGACTTCTCAGAGGTTGCTCAACATGTTCTGTTATGACAAATTTCAGAAATAATGATAGAAGTAACGTCTTATCTTTATTAGGAAAAAATAAAATATCTCTGCTATATTAGCCATCAGCTTCAACAAAAATAGCTCTCACAAACTTACAAAAACTAGCGATATCTTTAGTTTTCTTCCTCATCATCCTTGTTTAGTGTTCATCTATATTTTGCTGTAGAGCTGATCTTTCCCAGTAGTTTTTTGTTGCTTAACTGCTCAGTTTAGTAGCCCAATGAAAAGCAATGAAAATCAGGATATTTTCATCACTTTATAAAAAAAACAACCAGGATGTTTGGTCACCCTAGACCTTATGAAATGGAAGCCAGTTTGAGTATAATGTTTAATCTGCCGGCTACACACCCTCATGCGTGGGTTGTCTCCTCCATTCATTCACTTTTTAAATTTTTTTTATTGCTTTACAGCGTAACCAATGGAGGGAAAACCACCCTCACCAACCGCCTGATCAAGAACCTGCCCAACTGCTGCGTGGTACATCAGGATGACTTCTTCAAGGTGAGCCGCCCTACACACTCTCACATCTCTTTGAATTTTGGATATAGTTAACCGAAGGGATTTCTCTGAGTAATACAAGTTGGCGGGGTGTCACCGCTTTGCCGCTTGTGTTACTAGATTCAGTTTGAGCTAGCGTGTTAAGACACCATCAGAGCCTTCCATATAGCAGAGTGTAGTGGAATGTACCTTGGTACATCTTATCAATGTATGTTTCAGCCCCAAGATCAGATTGAAGTTGGTGAAGATGGCTTTAAGCAGTACGATGGTAAGCCTGGGTTTTTAATGAAAGGGTGTGTGCGAGTGTGAGTGTGCGTGGGTGTTTTGTGTGTTTGCTAAAGCTGTGGCATCGTGCTTCATTTGTAATCTGCATGCAAAATAGACACAATTTGACTCTGAACACATTTCTTACTTGCTTTCTGCAATTTTTCTACACGCTTCTTTTTTTTCCCCTTCCGTCCTTCCTACCCGCTTCTTCCTCCAGTCATCACTGCTTTGGACATGGACGCAATGATGAGTACGATCTACGCGTGGCTGGAGAACCCGGTGAAGTTTGAGAAGTCTCATGGCGTTAATAACACCCTGGACACAGAGATCGTCCCGAAGTCCGACCACAAGGAGGAGGAGGAGACTCACATCCTCATTGTGGAGGGCTTCCTGCTTTACACCTACAGGTAGGAGCTTGTCCTGGAATGGAGGGATTTTGCTCATCGTAAAAGAAATGACTCTAATTAGTCTCTCTGCTTGTAGGCCTTTGATCGACGTGCTAAACCAACGTTACTTTATTTCCATCCCATATGAAGAATGCAAAAAGAGGAGGTGGTAAGTGTTGGGACGCTGTTCTTCATTCATGTTGGGTTTCGTCTGCCGTCTTGCTGCCTTTTCTAATTGTTGTTTCCGTGTGCAGCTCTAGGAACTACACGGTGCCAGACCCCCCCGGCCTGTTCGATGGCCACGTCTGGCCCATGTACCTGCAACACAAGAACATCATGGAGGAATCAGCTGTTGATGTTTGTAAGTTTGCTTTTTTCATGCGACCACATTGTCATACGGATAAATGAAAGTTGCTGCAGTTGTGGTGCAATGGTTAAGTTTCTGGACTACTGATCAGAAGGTCAGTGTTGGGCCCTTGAGCAAGGCCCTTAAACCTTCCTGCTCCAGGGCTGCTGTACCATGGCTGACCCTGCACTCTGACCCCAAATGGAATATGCAAAAACAACATTTCATAGTGCTGTAAAAATGTATTTGTGACAGTAAGTTCTCAGTGTTGATTAAATGTGTGTTTGCTCTTACAGTGCAGCTAGATGGAACCAAGTCAAAGGAGCAGCTGTTCAACTTTGTCTACGGTGACATCCTGAATAACATCCAGAAGTCTCTCTAACAAAGGTACGAAAATATCCTCTATTGTACCGTTAAAGAACCTTCCCTCTTACTGTGCATTACTGATGAATTTTTCTGTTTCAGGTCATCAGATCGGCTAAAGGAGCGTATACTCAACCTGCAAGCAGAAGACCGCCTTGCCTTAAGCTTTCTACCTGGCAGCTCATTTAGCTGACTGCTATGACTTTTTTTTTTTTTTTTTTTTTTTTTTTGTAAATTTTTAACTGGCAGCATAAAATGCTGGCATGATTTTATATCGACCATATTTATTGCTTTGTTACAGCCTACACTCAAAGAGAGTTGACGGATTTGTTCACAGGATGGTTGCACTTAGTTGCATATGTCAATAAATGATCCCTCCTGCCAACTGTGTGCTCTTGTGATTACTTTTAGGCAATAAAACGCTCCCTCTCCAGCTGCCACACTCAAGTTGGCACACAGTTTCACCTTGAACTGCGCCGACATTTGTAAATTGTCGTTTTTATGTGTGCGTATGTAATCCCCTTTTTAACATTTAGGGCCCTGAATAGCTGCTGAGCAGTGACCAGACAGTTTTCACTATCTCACTCCCAGGCAACAGGTGGTACAGCGATAAGGGAACTCGCAAGGTCGAACCTCGTGACAACGGGGTCTCAAATCTAACAACTTATCTGAATTCACACACGTACTCGGGGCCCGTTTCTTTGGAAGCATTTCCTGCAGAATAAACTTGAAATTGCATAACTTTAAAGGTCACTTTCCTTTTCCAGAACAACAGTTTTGTGTTAAACAGTTCAGGAAAATTCATAATTTAAAGGAGATTAACAGTCTAATGTCCTATATGTAGGAACTGAGTGACATATTGAGCACATACAGTACATAATGTATGTGACTTCACTGGTTTCCCACAAAAAAGCCTGTACTAAATGGGTTTGGGCATGTGGTTGCTGGGCTGAAGCATCGCTGGGTACAAACAGACCATCACTTGGAGGAAAAAAAAACACTGGGAAATGTTTTTATTCCAGCTCCAGTCATTCTGAGTAACTGCTTTCAAAGCAGTGGTTTTAATCCCATTATTTTTTTTGTCTGTATATAAAATGTGCACTTCATTTAATTTACTTTTATTTCTTGGATTCAGCACGACAATAAATGAACGTGCGTAGGAAGCGCGGTACAAAACAAACCGCAAATAGCTCACAAATCAAAGTGTCGAGCTAAATTGAAGCGCAGCATGGAATAAATAGTCTAAACATTAAAATAACTTACTGCCATCTGAGCTGAGACTGCTGTAGTCGTGACCAAACATCAGACTCAAGCTTTAACTGCATGACTGGCTGCTAAATACAGAATCCAATTAGCCATTTTTAAAGATTTTAATGTGTGCATTTATTGTAAATACAGATTAAAATCTTACAGCATCCATTACATCAGAGGCATAAATGGCATTTCCTTGCACATAATGAGACCTGTAAGCTTAATATAAAATTCTATCTTTGCATGTAACAGTACAGGACAAAAGGTTTTTAACTGAAGCAATATGAGTCTTGACGAGTTTATGCAATGTCTTAACCCTACTGTTGTCTTCACTTATGGGCACCAAAAAAAATATTGTTTCTTTGTCTGAAAAAAATCCAAAAATTCAGAAAAAAATTCCCCAAATTTCTGAAAATTTGCAAAACCTTCAGGAAGAAAATTCCAATAATTCCTTTAAAAAATCACCCAAATTTGGCAAAAATTATTGTAAATATTTTCAAAAAATGAGTAAAAATCTTCCAAAAATATCCTAAAAATATCTAAAGTGATTACATATATATCAGTAAAACTTATATTTTCTTTGAGAACATTCACAAAAAAAAAATAAACCAAAATCCAGTGAATTTCACTGGATTTTGGTTGATTTTTTTGTGAATGTTCTTAAAGAAACATTTTTAACATTTCTTTTTTTCCACCAAAAAATGTGCAAAGATTTCCCAAAAAGTGTGGACATCAGAAGTTTCACTGTGAACTTTTTCCGCCCACATTTTCAAACTTTAAAGCGAGTCAATTTTGACCCGCAGGACGACACGAGGGTTAATGATGCATGAGGCCTCTGCCTTGCTTATTATTGCACCGATACGCTGAAATCTAAGCTCAGCATTCACACAAGTCTTAAACTGTCTCAGTCATGGGTGTGTCAGGTCCCTCTGAGGAAGTGAAATTGGTTTCACTGTGTTCTGTCTTCACTCGAGTGTAAAAATCGCACATTATGTAATGCAGCTATAGGAATGTATGGAAGTAGGTCAGACGTATATGTGTGTGTTCGGGGTGGGGGGGAAGCACTTGGCCTACATGTGAGAAGTTCTTTTCCCTCTCTTTGTGTGTGAGAAGCTGTATTACCCATTAGTGTTTAAAAGTTTCTTCTTCTTGAAATGTTATGGAATCATTTTGGCCGAAAAAAAAGAATCTTTAAAACAAACTGATATTTTTAGGTCTGTGTGAGTCTTTTTTCCTTTAAACTGTTTTGCCTCTGCTCAGTTGATATTACGCTGCACGCATGTGTGCACGGAGCTCGGACAAAAAGAGCATGTGTTGTATTATTCACAGGGCACAAAGCAGCTCTTATGGGGTTTTTCTCTGCTTCCAGACAGACTATTGACATACGAGAGTTTCTGCAGCAACAGCGCAGACATACACAGTGGACATCTGTCTCAGACCATCTGTTTAATACACTTGTATCAAATAATATGAGACACATTATGTTTTCACAGAGCTGCATGTACGATTTAGTTCCCATTGTCATATTTGTGCATTTTGATCGCCTCAAATGACTTCTCCGTGTTTACTTTCCTGACAACATACCTGCTCTATGTGTCCTCACATATAAATATTCAGTCTGTCTCAACTTCCAGTTCCTTTGGTCTGAGCTGTGTCTGCTTCACACCACATGTACTCATTCATCGCCTCTGAATCACAACCACAGGCTGAACAACACACACTTTATGACATTCAAACTCCAGAATATTCTCTGCTCGCTTCCGTTTCGGCTTTAAGTGAGATGCAGCTCCACTTTATAGACTGTTGAGTGAGCAGAGAGGAAAAGAGGCAGAGATTGTCTGAGGCAGATCTTATTACAATCTCACCCATCTTGGGAATTTCCAGCAGCCTTCTTTAGTTTCAAGCAGCACAAACACCAAAATACTTCAGCCCATTAGTTTAAAATGCGGGGCTTTGGCTTGGACCAAACTGTGGGAGGCAGAACTTTGTGTTAGTTTTTACAAAGTTACATAAGAACATATCAGAGTTTGAACGTTCTCTTGCTCTCAGAACAGATATTCTTTACACCAGCGTCGTCATGTGGGTCAACATTTTCACAGTAGCTCAAAATATGCTGAACATCGACGCCAAAATCATTTTGAGATGGTGATAATTTCCTCAAAGGGCAGCGAACTCATTTTAAAATGGGTGTCAACTCGTCAGTCTAGACTTGAATGGGAGAGATAAGTGGTTATATAACCGACTGCTGCCGGCGAGGCCTCCCCAGAAAAAAAGAAAAGAAAAGAGGGGAGGGTTTTAGATCTGCACTGGGGCACAACTACCTCCCAGCTGGCCTCTACTTCTGCATCACAATACGGGTCAATATATTTTGAATTCTGACTCTTTTTCTTCTGACAAACTGCTTTTTATTAGTCGGTTAACCCTTCTGATATGTTGTTGTTGTTATTGTGGAAAATGCTTTGACATTTAAAGTCTTAACATTAGTTATTAACACCTCCTAAATTATTGCTGCATGCTCTGAAGTAACGTTAAAATTAACAAACAACACACATTATTGGGTCAGTATATAATTGCGGGACTTTTTGCATCATAGTTGACATTTTTGCTGTTTTCAGACCTAAAATCAACATGGCCACCTATAACCAAACACCACATAGCATTTTTAGACAAACATTCTTCTAACTATTGCATATACAATTGAGTAAAATTGAAATTGAAAGTTATCAAGATATTGTAGCAAACCTGTTGATGTGCCATAATCCACACCTGACTCTCACAATATTTTATATCAAATAACTCAGAAAGGGGCTGCACAGTGGCGTAGTGGTTAGCACTTTCGCCTTGCAGCGAGAAGATCCCTGGTTCGCGTCCCGGCTTTCCCGGGATCTTTCTGCATGGAGTTTGCATGTTCTCCCTGTGCATGCGTGGGTTCTCTCCGGGTACTCCGGCTTCCTCCCACAGTCCAAAAATATGCTGAGGTTAATTGATTACTCTAAATTGCCCGTAGGTGTGAATGTGTGAGTGATTGTTTGTCTTTGTATGTAGCCCTGCGACAGACTGGCGACCTGTCCAGGGTGTCCCCTGCCTTCGCCCGAGTCAGCTGGGATAGGCTCCAGCACCCCCCGCGACCCTAGTGAGGATTAAGCGGTGTATAGATAATGGATGGATGGATGGATAACTCAGAAAGCCTTAGAGTCTGGCCAGTCTTTTCTTCAGGAGGAAATGACATCATGTGGAGCAGGTCATGTGATCTGGAATTAACACACTTCCTTGAGAGGTGTTTTTGTAATGAGGCACTTACAGTTTGTTATTATCTGTCATGATTATCTCAACTTAATAAAAGAACACAATCCAAACTCTTTCTGAATCAGCTCATTTTATTATTGTTTAGCTCATTAGAAGGTGGTTGGTATTAAATTGGGATGGTTGTTTAGTTGACATTTTAGTGATATCCAGTCATTTTTATTATGAAGTGATTGTTTCCATAATAAATAATTATGGAATTTGTAAAGACATGATCACAATGAACATTAAAAACATTATTTATGTTTTTTACTTTGAATAAAAGTATCCAAGATACATTCCATGGACAAAATATTGACCCATATGATTGTCAAAGATTTTTTTTTTTTCAGAAAAAGAGCTAAAAGTTTGTTTGTTTTTTTTCCAGTAAAAGGAGCTTATTGTAAACTCCTCGCCCTCCATCACCACAGATAGTAGAATAGCTCTGTGGTGATGGAGGACATCATCCTCTGACACCCATCTTGCCTCTGGACCACTGTTCCCTCTAAACTGCGCGCGTGCGCAATTGCGCACTGCTGACACGGTCTCCGCGCACAGAAAATCTGCTGCGCACAAAAAAAATCTAACCTAAATTGTAAATAAAATAAACACGTAACAATTCATTCTGTGCTATTTTTCAGTGTGAGTCAGTGAGTGACCGGTGACTGGCTGCTGCAGCCAATGATGCGATTCACATACGTATTTACCATAGACTGTATATAATGGTATTTACGCAGCTAATCTACGTCAGGCGTCCTTATGTGCAGCTACCGTTGTTCTCATAGATATGAATGAGTAGATAGGACACGCCCCTTTGAGCTGCGTGCTACAGCGAGGCGAAACTAGTGGGGGCAAAGTTTCAGTGCATTCCGTTGATGTAGACGGCGTGAAAACGGAAACAAGAAGTATGCCGTCTCACTGTGCTGCATACAATTACACACTACGTCGTACGATTGAGACAAGGAAACTTGGAATGACTTTTCATAGGTAAGAATAGTTTTTGGCTCTTTTTTCATTATTAAATCTTGTTGAGAGCTTCCAGTCTATGAGAGCTAACTAGTTAGCCACTAGCAAAACGCTAAGGCGAGCTAGCAGCTTGACAAGCAAATACCAGACGATTAATAGTAGCTGTAGTATAGTTGTACAAGCAGTAGTAGTAATACTAAACGTACAAGCAGCAGTAGTAGTATAAACAGCTGTTTGAGTCGTAGAAGTAGTATCAGCATTTGTAATAGTATTACAAGTTGTAGTAGCAGTGCCAGTATCAGCAACAGTTAATGTACTAGCAATACTACTAGTAGTAGTCATATTGCTATTACTACCACCAATACTACCAATAGTAGTTATAAAGCCCAACTCATGTATATCCAGATTACCATCTATGTTCTTCCTCCAAACTCATTTTATGATTGGGATTACAGGCAGTTCTTTAGGACTGCTCTCAAATAATTGAAAGGTTACTAAACAAGGTTATACTTATCAAATTAAATAGCTCTGGTCTCCAGTATATTGGCGAATTCGGTTCTTTGTACTTAATTTATTAGCATGATTTCTTTTTAATATGTTGTGTACAGACTTAATTACTTCTCTGTCTACTTTTCTTACTCCATGTAGGTTTCCCAGAGACTATGGGTTGAGGAGGAATTGGAAGTTTGTCGGCTTAGACCTGGTGTCATTCCATCAGTGTTAAACTTCCCGGCTCATCTTGGAAGAGTACGTGCCAGAAAGACCACGACCAAGCAGCCTTGAGATCTTAGACAGCGTCTCCCTCAGGTGGGTGTCGACGGTGTTCACAGTCAGGTCTGTGGTAATCCCGTCAAAAAACAAAACAGAAAAAAAATCTAGATTATAAATCAACATGTAACCAAAGCACTCTGTGTATAACGCCATAGTATAGGATGTAGTTCAGAAAATGTCAAAGTATAGTATACTTTACTCAAGAATAACATAGTATGGCCTGTAGTTCATAGTACAGCATGTTGGCAAGAAAAAAAAAAAAAACATAGATTATTATGTGGTTCAAAAAGTGCAAAATGATAGGATGTTGCCTAAAATTGTCATGTATGATATGTGGTTCAAAAAATGTCATAGTGCAGTATATTGTCAAAATAGTATGTAATTCAAGAAAACATCAGAGTATAATATGTCATCTAAAAAATGTTAAAATGTCGAAAAAATTATATGTTGCTAAAAAAAACCCAAAAAAACGTCACAGTAATATGTCAATTAAAAAAGCCTATAGTATAGTGTGTCGCCCAACAAATATCACAGTATAGCATGTCGCTCTAAAAATGTCACAGTATAGCCTTTAGTCCACAGCTGTCAGTAGGTGAGGAGCAACACCAAAACAGTCCAAACGCTGGTTTCCAGAGGGTTAGACGAGAATTTATTTGAAAGAGTAAGTTTACAACAACACAACATGTGAGGGGGTTTAAAAACAAATGGGTGTTAGTAAAATAAAAATAAATAAACAGAACTAAAAGTGAACTTCACGTTGACATTGATGGGCATTCCAACCAGGAACAAAGTAAAAGATAATCAATAGGAAAAAAAAACTCTTCCTGTTCACCTCTTAAAACCCAAAAACACACCACAGTAGCACCCTAAACTAAAACTACCAATGGGTTCCCTGTTTTCCTTTGTGAACAATTCAAAGGTCCCTCTCTATCTCCCCACACATCCACCAACCACTGGAACACATCTCCAAAGTTCTGCCGGGCCAGCTCAGCTTCCCCTCAGAAGAAGTGCTGCCACCTGCCAGATGAAGGAGCCTTTTGAGAGGCAGCTGGTATCGTGATTGGACTGTACTTTGGTCTGTTCCAATCCAGCTTCAGCTCCAGAGACGGCAGGCGGGACAAGTCAACGGAGGCCGGGTGGACGAAGGCATGCAGCTGAGTACAATCCAGAAAACAACAGAGGAGGAGTGCAGCAGCCCAAAGCCAGAACAAGCAGAGTAGCATCATATGTCTCTTAGAAAACATCATAGTATAGCCTTTGGTATGAAAAAACACCATCATATACATCGTATATTGTACAAATAACAAGTCAAAGAGACATACATTGTAGAATTGTAGTAATTGTGGGCTGACTGATTTACTGATTGTCAGTATTTTATTTTTTACTGATTTACGGTAATAAATACATTTAAAAATGGTGCTACTTTGGCTCTGAACCTTTATCTACCTGTGGTGGCTCTGTCTTCTGGAGTGATTTGATTGGTTATACGTCACGAATAAAACTCCTTTAACTTAACATCTGTAAACAAAACAAAAACGTATCAACAAAGTTTTCTGTTAGAGTTTGTGTTCTTCAAAGTTTAACTCCAAGATTTTAAATACTTTCATTTACTGCAAATGAATATCTACTCCAAATGTCTCACTAATAATCATTATCAGCCTTAAAAACCCACAAAACACCCCTCTATACTCGACCAGACTTAGTACAGTCCGGTTCCCCCTTCTATAAATCTGCTTGGAATCTTCCACTTCCTGTTTGTCAAAGTGGCCTTCTACCTGGACAGGTTTTGTTGGAGCTCATGGAACAAACATTTTGGGTAACTGCACTTTAATATGGATGGATGACACTGAATTAGAGTCTGTTTTAATGAGACTGAGTTAAGATGTGTAGCTCTGTCATTAAATAGGAAATTATTTCTCAGAATTCACAGAGAAAAGTCTGAAATGTTTGCTAGGTTAGCGTCCCACATGTTCTTTGGCTCAGCTAAAGCTAACTCTCTCCAACTTCTGGATCTCTTGAGTTGCTTGTTGTTAAAATATCTTGCTAGAGCTGCTGAAGCTCAGAAAGTCTGAGATGTTTGTTCAAAATAAGCTCATTCTCAAGTCTTATCTAAACTGTCCTCTTTTGTTTGAACTTTCCCTGAACTTAGGAGTTAATGACAGAGCAGCACATCCAGACTCAGTCTCATTTATGTAGAGATTAAACTTCAGTGTCATTCATTGATGTTAAAGTGCAGTTTTTCAAATGTTTGTTGCACATTCTCCTGACCAAACCAGTCCAGGTGGAAGACAATGTGAAGAGAAAGCTCCAGAGGATGAATATCACACATTTACGTTGGAAATAAATGTCCTTTAATTAGACATTGTCATGCAAAAGTTGGATTTCCCTTTAATGATGTTCAAATCTTTGCTGAGTGTTTTGTTGATGTTGGTTTCTAAATGTTTTTTGACACTCGGCCCCAAAGATTAAAACCTTTTCCGGCTCACAAGCTGCAACAATTCACACATTATCAACTATCTTTCTGACTAAACTAAGATAAAAAGTGAAAAACTGCCTGATTCCCGCATCATGAATGTAAATCTTTTTGGTTTTTATGATGGTAAACTGAATATATTTGGGTTTGACATTTTATAAACCAAAACAAGAAATGAATTACTGGAGAAAACAATCAACAGATTAATGGACAAAGAAAATGTGTTTTCTAACATATATGGCTGAATTACTCCAACATTACAAGATACATACAATTTTAATTCAATTTTATTTATATAATGCCAAATACAGGTCAAATTGTCTCAAGACACTTTATTTTTATATTTTTTGTCATATTTAAAATATGACAAAGTAAGAAATTTAAATCTCTTGACTAATCCAATTTATTACTTGGTTTTTAAGAGACTAATCGACAACTAAAATAAGTTTCTTCACTAAAACTAATAAACATGAGGTCAAACAGAAGGAACAGTTTTAAACTCTGCAGTCCCACGATGACAAGAATAAAGTTTGTCAACAAAAACTAAATCTGCTGGTGGATTCCATTAAAGTCCTAATAAATGATAATAAAGTGTGATACTAAAGGTTTGTGGTGCTAAAAATGTCAAAGTAAAGATATAAAGTTGAACATCTGGATGGAGGTTGATAAAAGTTGACCTCCCTTCATTTCTCTGGAGTGACTCCATGGATTTTATGGATGGTGGTTAAAGACCTGCTCTTCTAGTGGTCTTCCTTCTAGTCGCTGTAAAAAGTCAGTCCATCCTGGCCGACTTCAACACCTCTTCATGACAACTTGTTCTGCCTCAGACCTGGTGGAAACTCCAGAAACTCGGGAAACCCTGTCGAGACTCAAAGAACTCGTCGAGACTCAAAGAACTCGTCGGGCGGGGGAAGGTGTGGTGGGCGGTGGGGGAGTAGGGGGGGAGGCCGCCACCCACCTCCCCGCCTACTCTCCGCCCTGACTCCACCCAGACTCCGCCTTGGCACCACCCATGTGGTCACTTCAGGAACTACGATGCCAAAGGGATGACGAATTTATTTCTTTTCATCTGATCTGTAGCTCAGTGAGTTAAGGATTTGCCTATGGAGCTGCAGGTCGCTGGTTCAAGACCAGACACTTCCTAAATTTTCTCAAAATTCTGACAAAGACAAAGAAAGAAAAAGGCCAGTGGTGGGTCTTGAACCTGCGACCTTCCACTTGGTAGTCGCTCTTCTTATCCCCTGAGCTATTCGCTCAGATACTAATTCTTCATTTTTTTGCACATTTGTCATCTACTTTTTGTCATTTTCGAGTTTTTTTTTAACTTGAGTCTTGTCTCGACCGTTTTTCTCAGGAGGTTGGACTTCAGCCTTTGTGCTGGAGGGTGGAACCCTCAGTTCCAAGACTTTCCAAAGCCTCCAGACCTCCCGAGTCCTCAGGACCTGAGCTTTCAGACAGTCTGAGGGCTGAAATTTTCTAAGTCCCACAGTAGTTCTCTGTTAGATTGAACTTTCAGACAGTCCAAGGACTGATATCTTCTAAGTTCCTGAGTAGTTCTCTGTTAGTTTGAACCTTTCGACAGTCTGAGGACTGAAATCTGGAAAGTTCTTGAGTAGTTCTATGTTAGTTTGAACCTTTAGACAGTCTGAGGACTGAAAACCTAAAAGTTCTTGAGCAGTTCTCTGTTAGTTTGAACCTTTAGACAGTCTGAGGACTGAAGTTTTAAAAGTTTCTCAGTACTTCTCTGTTAGTTTGAACTTTGTGGTTAACAGAAGCCTTAAAACTTGTGACCATGAGTCTTGATTTCACATTTAGATCATCCATCTGAGTTCTTCTCAGACCTTCACCTGTGGGTTTTTTAGAAATCCTCAACAAACTTTGATTCTCTTCACTGAACAGTAAAGTTTGTGGAGATCAGAAGGTAACATTAGTTTGATAAATGCCTTCAACTACTAGTAGACTTTATCTGGAAAGCTGTTTTCTGAAATGACTTCTTAGTAAATCTGTCCACAATCAAACCAAGAACATAGAAAGAGGAAATGTTTGAAGAAACAACTTGATGTTTTCGTTTCAGACTAGAAAACGCTTGAAGACCTTTATCTGTTTTTGCTCTTTTTGATTGTTTTATTGTCTCTTCTGTTTAATTTGATCTTCTAAAGTCTAACTGGTGTCTTTTCAAATGTTTTGTCTTTAGTTTGATTCTTCTTAAACGTTTAGTTTTGCTCTTTTCTCACTTTTTATTCTTTTCTGTCTGATTTGCTTTCCAAATGTTTTGTCTTTTTAATGTTTAATTGTTTTTTCAAATGTTTTATCAGCTTGTTTGAGTTTTTTTTCCTTTCCCAATATTTAATGTTTCGATTAAATCTTTAAGGTTTTTCTTTTTAAATGTTTTACCACCTTTTAATGTTTAATTTTCTTTTTAAATGCTTCATTGTATTTTCTGTTTAATTCCTATTTGAAGTTTTATTGTCTTTAAGATGTAATTTTCTAATTAAACATTTAATTTTTTAATTAAATGTTTTGTCTTTTTAATGTTTGTTTTTTCAAATGTTTTATCGGCTTGTTTGACTTTTTTTTCCTTTCCCAATATTTAATGTTTCGATTAAATCTTTAAGGTTTTTCTTTTTAAATGTTTTACCAACTTTTAATGTTTAATTTTCTTTTTAAATGCTTCATTGTATTTTCTGTTTTATTCCTATTTGAAGTTTTATTGTCTTTAAGGTGTAATTTTCTAATTAAACATTTAATTTTTTAATTAAATGTTTTGTCTTTTTAAAGGTTTAATAATCTAATTAAATGTTTTGCATTTTTTAAAATGTTTAATATTCTTCTTGTTTAATTGTATTTTTTAAATGTTTAATTATGGAAAATATTTTATCTGTAATTTTTAATATTTGTATTTTAAAAATTTTGTTTAATTTCATAATGACATGTATTGTATCTTGTTGAATTATCTCATTCAATATTTTGTCTGTTTAATAGAGTTAAACATTAAATACAATTAAATTATATTAAACAGACATGCAAAACATTTAATTAGATTATTAAACCTTTAAAAAGACAAAACATTTAATTAAAAAATTAAATGTTCAATTAGAAAATTACATCTTAAATTTCTTAAATGTTTTTAATAATAAAACTTTAAAAAAGTTTTATTGTATTAATTTTTTTTCCCTTTGAGTTAATTGCTTTTTGTTATGTGGTTTATTTCTTTAATCTTCTTTTTCTGTCAAGATTTTAACCCCAACCTTAAAAATGAAATAAACCCTTAAATCACAATGAAAATACTTCTGTTGTCACAATCATGAGTTAGTCAGTTATTCAGTTTATCAATTCAGCTTTATTTGTTTAGCACCTTTTACACAAATGACAAAACTAAACAAGCAAAAAGAAAAAAAACTATGCTAAAACTATGATTAAAACTCAAAAACATTTAAAAAAAAAAAAAAAAAAAAAAATTTTTAACATGGTAATAAAATGTGTCCAGGGGATGGAGGGAGTTTATTGAAGTCTTCTTGGGCTCACATGGGAAATCATTTAAAATATAAACTTGATATTCAGTCTAAGGAAACTGCAGAGCGACAGAAGAACCAACAATATCTCCTGTTTTCTCCTTTTGAGTCGACTCTTCTTGTGCTTTCAGACCAAAGAACTACAGACTCTTCACAACCTGCTCAAACTCTTGGTACAGGACCTCACCACACGGGTCAAGAAGGTTTCCATCTCATTTCTACTCTGAAGCTCACCTTCTCCTGCTCAAACTGCTGACAAATGTTTCTGCTGCTCTAAAGTCTGGTCTCCAGAACTTCCTAAAAACTCTCAAAGTCTCTTCTGCTGCAGGTTGCTTTGTAGAACTGTTGCAGAAAACCTCACTAAACCACATGGAGGGGCCTCAAGATAGTCGTCCAAATGAAACCATACAAAAACCAAACTAGTACAACCTAAACGCTAAAGTCTCCTGCAGCCTACCAGAGAAGCTCTGAGAACAGAGAATCAGGACAGGAACTCTTACCTTCTGGACAACCAACGTTGGTTCACTAACAAGAATACAGAATGTGTCTGACCAGAAACCTCTGAAGACTCACTACAGCCAAGATAAAGACACAACTCAGCTGTACCAAATCCACTAATCACTGCACACATTAACACCATGTGCTAACTGTGGCTAAAGAACCACATTTACCAAGACAACTATCCAGTACAAAGCCCTAAAACACACCAAGAAACACATTAAAGTCTATTTTACTGCTGGAAGCTGCAAGCCAACGCCTAAAGAACAAACTAAAGCAACGGAACCAAACCCGGTTCAGTGGTGAACAGAAGCAGAGGAAATGTTTGTCTGCAGCTAAATAAAGCAGGAAGACAGTGAGCTGCTCAGGTGTTCCTGATAACACCAAGCTGCTCAGGTGTTCCTGATAACACCAAGCAGCCACCTGGACAGCCAATAGGAACACAGCTTACTGGAAGTCCAGAGGGCTGGCTTAGTGAAGGAAATTTAGTTTAAAGTTGAAGCAGAAAGTTAACAAAGAAAGTTGAAAACCACCTTCTGATCCCTGAAATCTCTGAGTTTTCACACAAAGAACACCTGAACATGTCAAACTGGTTCCATAGTAGAACCATCATTGTAAAAACGTCATAGTATGGTGTGTTGCTCAAAAAACATTAGGACCCAGCTGTCAGGGGACAAACATGTAAGAAACATGAGAACAGAGAGAACCCAACCAGTAGGTCACAGTTTATCATCCCCCAGTCATCTCCTGAAGTCCATATGATGAGAGACATCAGTATCTGGTTGTTAATTTACCAGAGGATGCTTATAATCATGCTGATGTGGTCTGTACTCTACAGTATTTTAGTGACTCAATAAATGCCTAAGTTGTTTTTTTTAAAATGCTTTTTAGTTTTTAATAAACATTTAACAGCCTATATGTAATCAATAAATGGCCTTTGCCTATCTTAAGAAAAATTCACTCAGAACTCTGATATGTTAACAGTACTAAATAAATCAATAAATACATGCATACACACATAAATAAGTTAATACTTTAACTGTGTTAAGATTTAGATTTTAAAAAAGTTGTTTATGTTTTTGCAGAATCCAGTATTGCTCACTGGTTGGTCATTACATTTTGTTAGTTTGATTTCACTGTTTAAAATGATGCCACCTCTTTTCAGACAGAACCTGTGATAATAAAACAATACAAAATTTTTAGTTCCGTGTTAATAAAGCACTTAAAGCTTTAAGTATGGCTAAATGCTTTTTTCTAAATTAAATATATCACTCCTTAGGTGGTAGTGGCCCCAAGTTCAGTAAAGTTGGAAAGATATTCACAGATTCGGACTTCCAGCATCAATAACTCATTAGATATAGGTTGTCAAAACATAAACGGTGCCTCTTTCCCATTGTTGCAAGGCAGACAATGTGCTACAAGCCCAGTTTTATCAAAAGTAGCTGTCTTTCAAGCTACAGGAATAACATTGGTGTCTATGGAGTGAACAGGGTCCGTCTGCAATTTGCAAAATCGCTGCAACAGTAAAGAGAGACAAATATTCAATAACTTCACTCTTATACATTGTAGTGTCACTAAAATCACTGCAGCCTTCAACTGGCTCCTGTTGACAAAGTGTTTTAACAGAAATGTAAATGCTGTAATTTGATTCTTTTAATGAACCATGTAACTTGAATGGATGTGATGCTGGTGTGACCACAGTGCACACGTCTGATGTTGCTCACAGTGGTCCAAGGAACGCTCAGGGAGTTTGTGTGTTTGCTCAGACTCATGAAAAATTAGAGGGAACATTGCTCTGGACTACAACAAACCCTGCAGTTTGCCAAACCACAGCGACCGCCACACTCAGGGTTATGAGGGCTGCAGCTCTGGTTCTTGCTGGATCTTGTTTTTGTCCATGAGTCAGTTTGTGTGAGGCTGCTTTTCTGTCTGCTCGTCTTGTCCTCTGTCTCCCCTGCACACCTCTCCACTGTGTGTTCGAAAAGCAGAGGAAGCAACAGTCTGCTGTGGTCGACTCAAATAGACTGTATAAACAACCCTATAAATCCTCCCTTCAGACCTATAACTCCATACAGTTAAGGTTTGGATTATCACATCTGCACCTCACACAGGTCAGACGGGACACCGCTAACCGCCCTGGCAGCAGAGGTGACTGCAGCGTCTCAAAACAGTTTCTTTGTCTTTGCAAATGTGTCCCTTAACATATAGAGCAGGGGTGTCAAACTCATTCTAGTTCAGGGCCACATTTAGCCCAGTTTGATCTCTAGTGGGCCGGACCAGTTTTTACCACACAAAAACGGCATGCAAAACAATGAATAAAGCAAAACACAAAATGACAAAAATAAGACAAAAAACACAAGCGAGACAAAAAAACACAAAACAACAAAAACGAGAAACAAAACGACAAAAACATGAGAAGAATGACAAAAATCAGACAAAAAACAAGACAAAATATTACAAAAATGACACACAAAATGACAAAAAATCTGACAAACGACACAAAACAAAACAAAAGAAAAAATTTGACAAAAAATTACAAAGTGAGAAGAAAATGGACAAACGACAAAAATGAGAAAAACCACAAAACGACAAAAAGGCATACAAAACAATGAATACAGCAAAACACAAAATGACAAAAATAAGACAAACAACACAAGTGAGTCCAAAAGGAAACACAAAACGACAAAAACATGAGACTAAAGTCAGACAAAGAAAGACAAGAAACAACAAAAACAAGACAAAATATTACAAAAATGAGATACAAAATGAAGAGAACAATGAACAATCTAGTATTTTACTTTATGACCCCAATAACTTGTCATGGTCTAGAAATGATTTTATAGTTTTACTAATTTACAATCTGCAGTTAATGTCTTCTCTGGAATTTTTACACTTTGAGGGCCGGATTGGAGCCTCTGGAGGGCCGCTTTTGGGCCGCAGGCCTCATGTTGGACACCCCTGTTATAAAGAAAACAACAAGGGTACATTCACTTAATCAAATCATCCTTTCCCCTCCACCGCAGCTCTTCAAAGCCTCCTCCCAGCCCACGAGCTGCTCCTATATTTAGTGCTTTTACTGCAGTCTTAGAGGAGCCCATGAAACCAGCCATCCGTGCCATAAAACCTTTAGTGACAATTGGGAGTTGTTGTGCGGACTTGTTTTGAGAGTGTGACCCTCGGCGTGGCAGCGAGCAGAGTGGGGTTAAAGCTGCACCTGTGGGGGCTCCAGTGAAAACATCTACTGCGGTTCAAGCCGCTCTGTCTGTGTTTGTGCTGAACCCAGCTAGACTTAGGTGAAATTATACCACAGTGCAGACACAACAAGACGCCCTGCAGCCCGGACATGGCGTTAGCTAGTTAAAGTGTGCACGCCGCAGGACGTTGCTGCAGAGCAGAGGTGGTGGATGAAGCGTGCAGGCTGTTCACTTGAGTAAAAGGCACAATAACAAAGAGTAAAAAACATTTAGCCGCAGTGTATTCAGAGATTTTTACTGGAGTAGAGTTACATAAGCGCAACAAGGAGGCTTTCAAAGCATTTGCATAGGCTGTAGTTTATTATAGAATTGTCTTACTGTGTCAGCTGGCCTGCACAGATGGAACTCAAGCATGATATTAGGGACTTAAAGGATCCTCCTCGGTCAGTTTTCCCATTTTATTGTCATTTTGGTTTTGTACAAACTGTGCAAAAACATAATAATCAAATATAAGCTCACAAGATTAACCCTAAATCTAACTCTAGAAGAGCACGGCCACTTTTAAAGCATTATCATGAGCTGTAGTTTATTATGAAATTGTCTGATCCTGTCAGCTGGCCTGCACAGATTTAACTGCATTTCTTTGGGAGTATGCACCACTAAAGCATAACATAAGGGACTGAAAGGGATCCTGCTCTAGAACTTTTTCCATTTGATTGCAAGTTTTGGTGCGTACAAACTATACAGCAACACAATCATCAAATATAGCATTGTGATCACTCTTTGAAAGCAGGATCACAAGATTTACCTTAACTCTTGCAAAACAAGTCCACTTTTAAAGCGTTATCAGGAGCTGTAGTTTATTGTAGAATTGCCTTATTGTGTCAGCTGGCCTGCACAGATTTAACTGTACATTTATTTGCACCACTACAGCATAGCATTAGAGGCTTAAAGGGATCCTTCTCTATCACTTTTACATTAAATTGTCAATTTTGGTTTTGTACAAACTGTACAAAAACACAATAATCAAATCTAATCTTGTGATCCTCCTTGGAGAGCAGCCCTGTGTCGGTAATCTAGTTTCAGGACTTATTTTTTCAGTTTTGGGCTGGCAGGCTTTCACGTGCATTAATTTGTTTAATCAAATCAAGTGATGTGTAAGCAGAGAAACAACTGTTCACAATGTAGGGAGGAGGATCCCAGGGGCCTGCAGGAGCCTGTTTTTCAGGATTAATCTGTTAAGTTTGACTCATTTAACCCTTGTGTTGTCCTGTGGGTCACAATTGAACTGTTTTAAAGTTTGAAAATGTGGGAAAAAAGTATATTTTCACAGTGAAACTTCTGATGTCCACATTTTCAATATTTTTGGGAAATTTATGAACATTTTTTTGGTGGAAAAAAAGAAATGTTAAAAATGTTTCTTGGAGAACATTCACAAAAAAAAATATCAACCAAAATCCAGCAAAATTCGCTGGATTTTGGTTGATTTTTATGTCAATGTTCTTAAAGAAAATATCAGAAGTTTTACTGATATATATGGAATCACTTTAGATATTTTTAAGATTTTTTGGAAGATTTTTACTCATTTTTTGAAAATATTTACAAGAATTTTCTTGCCAAATTTGGGGGATTTTTTAAAATAAAACTTTTAAGGGAAACTTTGAAGGAATTATTGGAATTTTCTTCCTGAAGGTTTTGCAAATTTTCTGAAATTTGGGGAATTTTTTTGCTGAATTTTTGGATTTTTTTCGAACAAGGAAATCCTATTTTTTGGTGCCTGTAAATGAAGACAGCAGGAGGGTTAAATTGCTTGAGTTGCATTTAATAGCAATTATCAAGTATAACTCTCAGATAAATATGGTGGATTAGGGTATAGAACAAAATTAAAAGTCACACAGCATGACAAGGAAGTGAAGTAAAACCGTAAAAATATCCCACAGTTTTTATATTTAGCACCTTCCAATCAGTGCATTAGGCTAAAATAGAGTTACCATGTGAAACGATTGTTTTGGAAAGATGTGGCGGTTACATAGTAAGCTATTTTGCTATGATTTCTTCTCTGCACCATCTGTTGAGTCACAGAAACCTAATTACTAATGTTCTCCATGCCCACTTATCCAGACTTGCGTATGTTGGGTTATATAAGGCCCGGCTGAGAAGGAAAAGTAACCTCTCTCGCTGTCCCTCTGGTCAAAAACACCACACAGATACATTTTCCAGGACTTTTGCGCCGGCTTTTCACATGGTGCTCAGCGTGCATAAATATTGCCACAGCGACCGAATGGTAAAACCTGAGGGCAATAATAACATGATGCAACCAGGCCCAGTGTGGGTTCAAGGACCATATCCTGTTGTGGTGGGTCTGGGAGAGGCCTGGTGCTGCCAGTCTGGAGCGGACCACAGCCTCCCACTCCTCACCCATCTGAATCACTGTTTGCTTAGACAGGAAGGCCGCCCGCTACAACATCATCTGCTGCTCCGCGTCTGTGACTCGCCTGTGGCTTTGGTGAAAAAAGGGGGGAGGAGGAGGTTGTGTTTTCCCTGACGGCCAAGTTTCTAAAAGCAGACACAAGTCAAAACCAAATGCTTGGAGGCAGCAGGGCCCGGCCTCGGAAACCGCCGCTGTCTACCTCCAAAGCCTCCTACGCCTCCTCCCTCTGGAAGAACAGAGCCTCATTCAAACCAAGCATTAAATAATTAAGAGCAGATCCTGTTGGAGACTCAGCTGGTCAAACATTACTATTCCACAGCAGGGAAAACAAAAACAGAAGCATGTGGAGGGTTGGAATTAAAGCGACTGTTTAACGATTAATGAATGAAAACAGAAAGTTCAGGAAAAAGCCTGCAAATGGAGACTTTAAGGCAGATTTTTAAATGTTTTATGAATGTCTGGATTCACTTATTATTGGACAAACTCTGTTGGCATTGTAAAGATTATTCATTTAGTTGTATTGTATGTCTTTTCACCCCATAGCTGAAGATTTAACCCTCCTGTTGTCCTCATTCACGGGCACCAAAAAAATGTGTTTCCTCGTCTGAAAAAAATCCCAAAATTCTACAAAAAAAATTCTTCAAATTTCTGAAAATTTGCAAAACCTTCAGGAAGAAAATTCCAATAATTCCTTCAAAGTTTCCCTTAAAAGTTTTATTTAAAAAAACAAAAAACAAAAAAAAACTCATGTGGCAAGAAAATTCTTGTAAATATTTTCAAAAAATGAATAAAAATCTTCAAAAAAATCTTAAAAATATCTTAAGTGATTACGTATATATTAGTAAACTTCTAATATTTTCTTGAAGAACATTCACAAAAAAATCAAACAAAATCCAGTGAAATTCGCTGGATTTTGGTTGATTCTAACAAATCAACCAAACATAACATATAGTAACATATAAACAAATAAAAAGTGCTGCCAGCCGTAGGTATTAAGTGTAACAAGATAATTAATAATCATGGGTTCATAAAACACAAAAAATGCTTTTCATTGTGAAGGAATGCGTAGTCACCTGATAACACACAAGGTTGCAAAGTAGATCACGTGAACAAGAAATCACCTAAAATAAAGTAATTGAATGAGAGTCTGCACTTTTAATACATATTTCTGGTGAGTAAAATACTTCAAGAAAGCCCCAATTAGTCAAAAAACACCTGATTGATTCATTACACCTGCAATTCTTTTCTTTTTTCTTTGTTTTTGGAGATCATTTTCCTCTCATTCTTTGATTTATGGCATGTCCAAACATAACTAACCTCTCTCCCTCTGTGGTCTTCACATCACACTGACCCAGTTTCAGAAAAATGAAGACAAACAACAGCAGTTGGCGTTGCGTAAGGCGTTCATATATCCAGCCACTGTATTTAGGTATACACAGAAAATCTGTCAAACAAAAAGCCAAGGTGGAGGTACTGAAAGCTAAATGAGAAGTGCGGTTTCCAGTGCTCTGGCTCACTTTGATCGGTGTTGGAAGCCTGTTGCCCCTCTCCCTGATTCTGGACCCGTCCGTGGCCACACTGTGGTGCAGTTTCCGCTCCAAGAATGACTGGGCGTGGGTGGACCGAGCCGTGTTGGTTTTGACTGAGTTTCCTGCTGTAGTAGTGAGTATAAAATTAGTTTTATGTGAAATGGAAGGGGGTGGGACGGACACATGGTGGCGTTGGGACACAGAGGAATGTAACCTACTTTTTCTGTCAACAAACTGCTGTTTGCACGGCTGGTATGTGACAATAATATATAAAATTTGTGAATAGAGACGATGTTTTCGTGAAAACATCAGCCTAGTGTTTACCAATTCAGCGGCAATTTAGGGTTTATGTGGGGACCGACTTGGAAACCAACGAGGACAAGAGTCAGTAAACAAAGATCAGTTGTTCTTCTGCTTACAGTCAGTTACATTCACCTGGCATCTAATGGGATAAAGGAACAACAAACCAGGTTGTTGTTTACGCCCTGAATGGAAGACAGAGACTGTTCAGATAGAGTTGAGGTGTAAAAGGGGTGAATGCTCTAATCAGATCATCCTTCATCATCAGTAACATCAGTAGGTGAAGAAGCAGCACATCTGGACCTCGTGTCTCCAGGTCTGGTGAAGTGAATTAGTCTCTGCTGACACCTGGTGGACTCAGATGCTTAATGCAGCTCATATCCAGCAGTCATCATCCATCCATTATCTATTGATCCATCCGTCCATTATATATACACTGCTGAATCCTCATGGGGGGGCTGGAGTCTATCCCAGCTGACTTAGTGTGAAGGCAGGGGACACCTGGACAGGTAACAGTCTGTCACAGGGCTACACATAGAGACAAACAATCACATTCACACCTACAGACAATTTAGAATCATCAGTTATTCACCTCAGCATGTTTTTGGACTGTGGGAGGACGCTGAAGAAAACCCACTCATGCACAGGGAGAATATGGAAAGTCCACCGGGGACCTTCTAGCTGCGAGACGACAGCGTGAACCACCAAGCCACTGTGCAGCTCCAGCAGTCAGGTGGAACTGAAACAAGGAAGTTTACACGAGATGTGATTCTCATACAAACTGGCTACAATAGCATGAATTTACAGCTATTTACTGGTATTTGAAAGAAAGATTCTGTATATTATTATTATTATTATATCATAAAGTGAAGCACGGTGGTGGCAACATCATGATGTGAAGCACGGTGGTCCCAGTGGATTAAATCATGTGTGGTTATGGGTGAGTTGAGAAAAAAAAAAAACAACTGGAATCTGTCATCCGACCTTTGAGCGCATTGTAACAGGAAAAAAAATTAGAATGCAGAAGTCAAGGGTTATTATAACTCACAATCTAAGTGATAGCCAGAGATGAGTTTCTATGAGTTTAATCATTGACCAGAGAGGAACTTTATATGTATAAAAACAGGTCCTGATAAAAATGTTGCACTCAAGCCATAAAGAAATAAAATGCCAGTCAAGCTGCTACAAATCACTTTGTGTTGCTTTTATTATTAATTGTACTAACAGTGGAGATCCAGGCGTGACTAGTGCATAGAAGCCTCTTGAAAGGTCCGTTAAACTAATGTATAGATACTGTGTATGGAGCAAAATTTGGTACATTTTATCATCCATTATCATATATTATCCATATATATATATTATCTGGAGCCCACAAATACAGTCAGACAAACTCAGTGCAGAACTATTTGACTTTAAACGACGTACCAGCTCTAGAACATTCAACATTAACAGGGCCTGAAGCCCACAACAACATATATTAATACTGAGTCTTTAGCAGAAGACAGCGAACGCACGGATTCTCCCTGGAGATCAAAAGTTATTTGTTCTGTTTGCAGGGGAATGCAAGGTTGATAGTGGGAAGTACCAGCATTTGATGATTTAGTCCATGTCTTTGGTTTGTGGCGATCTTGGCAACGTCAGAGAGGATCGAAGCAGAGGTTTTACAGGTTTTAGAACATTTACAGAGAATCACATATACAGTCTCTAGGGTCAACCATTTTCCAAAGCAGGAAACTGTTGATTGAAATGCATTGTTTTTTTTTTTTGTTTTTTTTTACAAAGATTAAGCTTCTAAGTAATTATAAAAAGACTGTTTCATGCTTTCAAATTAAAAACTACTGTTTCAAGGTTGTTTCTTGATGCAGTTTAAGTGCAAAGACAGGTGAGAGCTGTCATAGAGGAAACCACAGGAGTCAGACCACCAGATAACAACTTGGAGCTCCTAACTCAGGGGTGTCCAACATGAGGTCCACGGGCCAAAAGCGGCCCGTCAGAGGGTCCAATTCAGCCTTCGAAGTGTAAAAATTCCAAAGAAGACATCAATTGCAAATTGTAAATTAGTAAAACTGTAAATTTAAAATAATTTCTAGACCATGACAGGTTGTCTTGATCATAAAGTAAAATACTAGATTGCTTATTGTTCTTTTGTCGTTTTGTGTCCCATTTTTGTAATATTTTGTCATGTTTTTGTCTTTTTTTGTCTGTTTTTGTTGTTTTTTTGTCTTATTTTCGTCATTTTGTGTTTTGCTTTATTCATTTTTTGTCTCGTTTTTGTCATTTTGTGTCTTTTTTGTCTCACTTGTGTCATTTCTCCTTTTTTTTTTGTTGCTTTGTGTCTCGATTTTGAAAAGATTTGTTGTCTTTTGTTGTTTTTTGTCTGACTTTTGTCATTTTGATCAGAAAGGAAAATACTATGTTGTTCAGTTCCAGATAGCTGTGACTAAATGTTTTGTTCCTTTGTAGACACTCTGTGATCTGTAAATCGTAATGTGTAAATATTAAATTGAGGCTTAATGTTTTTGAAATTGAACTTATTTTTCTTAACAAATTTCAGGTTGTTCATAATGTTTTGTAAAAAGAGAATTCCTAACATTTTCAGAATGTGTTTTTTTTTTTTTTTTGCACTGAAACAAAGGAAAAATTTGAAGTTCTCATTATTTAATGGCTATTATGCTGTGATTTTACTGGTTCAGTCCACTGGAGATCAAATTGGGCTGAATGTGGAACCTGAACTGAAATGAGTTCGACACCCCTGTCCTAACTCAAGTGGTTCCAGGTCATTTCTGTGCTGGAAACAAAGACAAACTGAATATATGATTGAAGCCAATCTCAGTCCTTTTTTTTTTTTTTTTACGGTTTCTTACAACATATATGGCTGCAGAAACTGTCCTCCAAAAATTTTTAAAAAGGCAATAGACATGTTCTTTACTTGAACCTATCTTTATGAAGTAAATGCTAACTGCACAAATGTAATGATTGTAGAATAATCAGCATTTTAGAGGCTTCTTATTAGCCTTGCTGTGTTAAGTTCAGAACCTAACAGGTGCTTAACTTGAACTCAAATATATTTCTAGCACCACAATTCCAGTTTTAACTGATTAAAATCACATCTATATTGCCTAAACTGTGACATTGTGCATCATTTTTAAGCAGCCATGAGCACCGCAGTAGAACGTAACAATAATACAGGTTGGGAGATAATTAAAGTACATGTTAATAGTCAGGATTACACGTATGAAGCATGGTTCAAGTAGATGGAAATACAATAATTAACTGATTGGAAACAGAAGTCGCCCTGTTCGTTAATCATGTTTGGTATCTCATTTCCTCTCCAGCTGAACATCTGATTCTCTTTCTGTGTTTTGTCAAAAATATCTTAAAATCTAAATACTTTGGAAAATGGTCAGCTGTACTGTGACGTATATTTGACGTAGAACGACGCCCTAAAACATGCAAAACCACCTGAGCGGTCCTGGAATAGAGCAGACATGCTTGGGGATCCTACGTTCTTTTGGCAGGTTTGGCGATGAGCTGCCTCTCCCTCTCCTGCTCCTTCTCACGCTGCTGCTCCTTCTCCAGCGCCTCCTTCTGCTTCTGCTGCTGCAGCTTCAAAGCTCTTTTCTGTGGAAAAAGAAAAGCCATGATTTAATCAGCGTGTGCGCAGTTTTAATGAGTTTCCATGCAATAATTTGCCTTTATCTTGGAGCACAGCGTCGACGGATACCTTTAGTTTAGTCGTCTTTTCATGGAGCATAATCATCTCTTTCCTTATGTTCACCAGCTTATTGTGGTAAACTTTCGCCTCTGTAAACTAAAGACAACGAACTGGATTAGAAATCAATCCTGCTGAGAGCAGCGAGTACAAACACGAGTATGAATGAGATTAGAATTAAGCCCAAACATACCAGGGAGTTGAGGTCCACTAAGGTGTTACATTCTCTGAACTTAGTGACTTCTTGGTCCAGTGTGTCTAACAAGATCAGCTGATTTTGTCTGGTTGAGACAAAAACATAAAGCAGGAAATAAATGTCAGCTAGTGCACTTTTCTACCAAAAAATATCACTTGTGTCTCTGGACAACTACTGAGTATTTAACATCAAAACTTCACTGAGGCAGAAAACCACATGCAGCATTTCTAGTTGTTTTACACGATCTAATCTGTGGAAGTGAATTCCAGTAAGTGAAAGTTTTTATAACCACATAAAGAACCACATCCAGGTTAATGAATCACCTCTTTCTCATGTTTCCGTACTGCGGCTGTTTGTCAGTGTGTTTGTATGTGTGTTACTGCTGTACGGGCAGTTAATAAAAGATCTTTTACATCTTTTTATTTAATTCACACGCATTAATAGACTCTATCGTTGCAACTCATCAACTCATCACTGAGTGGTCAAAGGGGTTCGCAGCCATGATCACAGCAGGACTGATCCAATGTGATTGTTAAATGTCTCTGCACCTCATGTAATTTACTACAACTGTTTTCTTACTACCTCCCAAAACCACATTAACCCCTCTGTAAAGCCCACTGTTGCAGAAATAGGACATAAGTTTTATTATTTTTTAAATATTATTTAGTAATATATACACACACACACATATATACATACACACATACATACATTCTCATTTTCTTGTGTTCTTTGAGTTTTCTTTGGGTTTACATATTATTATTATTATTTATATTTTTTGTTTTATTAAATTTTTTGTAAATTTTTTTTCTATATACGTTTTATATATTTTCTTTTTTGTTTTTTGTGCTCATTTTCTTCATCTATTTGGGTTTATATATTATCTTTATCATTATTATTATTTATATTTCCTGCAATTTTTTTTTGTATATTTGAGTTTTTATATATATATATATATATATATATATATATATATATATATATATATATATATATATATATATATATATATATATATATATATATATATATTAAAATAAATATTTTTTTTGTTTGTTTGTTTGTTTGTTTGTTTTTAATTTATTTATTTATTTATTAATAGGAAACTTTTTTTAAAGAAAATATACTAAACTTTAATGTTAACATTAATCTGGTTACAAACCTGTCTGTTTTGTACTTGAATTTCCCTCAGGATTAATAAAGTATCTATCTATCTATCTATCTATCTATCTATCTATCTATCTATCTATCTATCTATCTATCTATCTATCTATCTATCTATCTATCTATCTATCTATCTATCTATCTATCTATCTATCTATCTATCCGTCTGTCTGTCTGTCCGTCCGTCCGTCCGTCCATCCATCCATCCATCCATCTATCTATCTATCTCTTTAGTGCTCTCATCTTAAATCGTAACATTTTACTTCTACTCAACCATCTCCGATTTGCCTGAATTTATTTATTTCTATCTTTTGTCCCCCCATTTTTTAAACAAGTAATTCATTAGAAATCGCCATCTAGGTTTTGTTTTGTGATGAGTCCTTACATATGGTTCAGAAAACATCACTAACTGTCATCTGCATTATCATTTTTTTGGATAATGTGTGCTCCTCAAATTTTAATGGGAGAAAGTGCGTTGACAGCAATTTTTGAAAAATAATATCTTGGAAAGTATTTGATATATTACGCTAAAATTTCACAATTGCTGTTTTAGACATTCATATTTTAGGATTAAAAAGTTTGAAGCAACTCAGAGAAGGTCGAGCAGAAGGCCCCTGACGATTTTGGATGGAATAACCTTTAGTTTTTCTTTACTCAAATTTTAAACATCAACTCAGAGGACAATCTACAAGCACCTTTGTACAGTTTCAGAGGCCAATTAGGTCAGATTATCTCAGCACCTGAGCTGTTTTTACTCATGTGTTTTATGACTGTTTTTCTACACTTGAATTCAATCTTTGAAAAGTTTAATGACTGATGAGATCCGCCCCCACATCCCTGAACTAATCTGAAAAACTGCACCTGCAAGGACAAATTCATCAATGATTACAGTCTTAGCTGTACTAAAACCAGGACATAAACCCTGTTGTCCCATTTAATTATCTCCTTCTGATTGAGCCAAATGCCATTCCACATTTACAGCTACCTCCTCTGAAACAGACTGGATGAGACATTATATAGTTCTCATTAGTGGTGAAACCACTGCTGCACCTGTAAAGTGTTGACTCGTGTCATGAAACAGTAAGTAAGGGAATCCTCACGTGAGCTCTTGGAGTGCTCGTTTAGAGTTTTGTAGATCTGGTAGGTAGTGAGAGAGTAATCCCTCTGTGAGTTTGTCCACTGTTTTCTTATCCACGTAGACATTTTCTACCGGCGCCGAGCTCTCCGGTTGTTGTGATTCCAGCTGTTCTGATTGGAGATCTGTCAAATGTTTAAGAAAAGACATTCGAAGCATTTAGTGTCGTGTCATAAAAGTCCCAAACAATTAACCAGTTGTCCTTTTACTGAGGTCTGACAGCTTCACAAAGACTGGAACTACAACTTTGTTTAAAATTATCTACATTATGTCACATTTAAAAAATGTTGAAGACTCTTCTAATATTTTATTAGTTTTTCATGAAAATAAACACTTGAAAATGTTCGTATAATAAGCAGAACACAGTAAAACAGTGTTGTGAACTCATTTAAATTGACTTGCATACTGTTGAATTGTTTGTGACAGTGATTCAGAACATTTTCAGCTTATCTCACCTTATCTTGTATCTCATTTTTGCTGCTCTGAATCTCCAGTCTGACCTACTGCAGTGACCGATTTATGCTTCAGGAATCCTGGGCCAGAAATCATCTGACAAAAACTAGTTTTACTCATTAAATTCACCTAATATTCAAAACCTATAGCACCTGTCTATAGCAACTGTCTGCAAGTGCTTGTATCTTGTTTATTATGTTTTGTTCTACTTTATTGATGACTATTCCTGTTATTTTATAGAGTAAACAGTCTGTGTAATGTGTAATGGGATGCTCCAGTGACTTTAATGGTAAATGGACTGCACTTACACTGCTCTGTGTTTAGTAGACACTCCGCCTCGTTACCTGAACCACAGCCGCTCTCATCATAAATGTGAGTTTACTCATCATGATTACTGTTTTGTCTGTATAGACAGCTCTGCCTCTGGAGGAGCTTTAAAAAGAATATCAAGTCTTTGGGGTTTTTCTGAACTTGGAGAATTCAACTTTGAATGTGAAGGTGGAAACATACTGGCAGTTACAGTGAGTGCAGATGGTTTAAAAATGCTATCAAGACATTAGGGAGAGATAGTAGGGATGAGATGTTTGTGACTTTTGAAGTATTAAAGTTTGAAAATGTAGAAAAAAACATATATAAACTTCTGATGTCCACATTTTCGACATTTTTGGAAAATCTTTGAACATTTTTTGGTGGAAAAAAAGAAATGTTAAAAATGTTTCTTTAAGAACATTCACAAAAAAATCAACCAAAAGAATTTGGTTGGAAAATATTCAAAGTTTTACTGATATATATGGAATCACTTTAGATATTTTTAGGATTTTTTTGGGAAGATTTTTACTCATTTTTTGAAAATACTTACAAGAATTTTCCTGCCAATTTTTTATTTTATTATTTTTTTTAAATAAAACTTTTAAGGGAAACTTTTGAGGAATTATTGGAATTTTCTTCCTGAAGGTTTTGCAAATTTTCAGAAATTTGGGGATTTTTTTTGCTGAATTTTTGGATTTTCTTCAGGCAAGGAAACAATATTTTTGGTGCCCATAAATGAGGACAACAGGAGGGTTAAATAATACTCTTAAGACTCTACGATATTACATATTATGCAAATTTAGCTGAATAATTTGAGCTAATTTAAGTTTGACGTTCTGGCACATCAGGAATACTAAGCCAAACTGCTTTGTCAGACATTTCTTGGTCATTATCACAACTTGGACATTAACATAAATATTATTTATGAGCCATAAACTGGTAATTACAATAAGTCGTGCCTGACATGACTGTTGCATTGCCAGAAACGTTTCTGACTTGCATCATGACAAGTGCAAAATCCACTATTACTAATAATTAATTAAAAATATGTCAACCGGAAGTCCCTGGAGGAAACTAGGGCGACAGTTATCCAAATTACAGGAACTGCAATCTTGTTTGGACTATGGTAAATGATTCACAACGTACTACTATAAAACAATCACTATGGTGTGAGAGACATGCCTGCAAATCAGATTCACCCGGATGGAAGGAAACATGCAGGTATATTTTTCTATATTCTTCCTCATTTGTATTAGACAGACTTTATTAATCCACAGAGGGAAATTCAGTTGTTACAGCAGCTTTCGTATTCAACAAGGGAGTAAACAACAAGACAACACAGAATATTAGGGTCAGATATAAAGTGAAGATAACATAAAATAAAATAAGAATATAGAAAATAGAATATAGATAGAACAAAAATTAACAAAATATACAAGAATATACAAGAGTGATACAGAAATGTGCAAATGAGAGTGTGCTTATATGTGCAATCGACATAAGAAGGCGCAGATGAGTTTACAGATATGATGAAGTGTATTGTCACTTTACTCTTTCAGCCTGCTAATGAAACGGCAGAATTCCCCCTTGGGCATCATTTCTATTCTATTCTAGTTTGGTACAGACCAAAGCAGAAATCACACCATCATTTTTGCATGTTTTTGAGTGAAGGAGGAATGCAGTAAAACTAGGGTTACCAAACGTCCTGTTTTCTCGTCCTGTCCTGGTTGTTTTTTTTTTTTATAAAGTGGTGAAAATGTCCTGGTTTTCATTGTGCCACTAAATTGATACAGATATTTTTGTTAGTTAGCTTTTGTAAATTTGTGAGAGCTACTTTTATTAAAGTTGGATTGCTAATATAGCAGAGGTATTTTTTAGTTTTTTTAAATACAGAAGAGACATTATTTCTATCTTTATTTCATTCGTTATTTTTGAAACTTGTCATAATAAAACACGTTGAGCAACCTCTGAGAAGCCTATCTGGTAATATAACAATTTTCTATCCATACAGAAGAGGCTTACTTTAAATGTATTGAAATTATAAGGCATCTTTGAGTAATCTTCGGCTACCATTTGAGTATCTCATTGCCAGGCCAAGTGTCCTGATATTTAGTAATCAAAATATGGTCACCCTAGTAATACCATTCCCACTAAAAATGTGACTCATGCTGCAATATTTATTGAGATAATGACAATTTGATGACCAAGTTTTATTTTGCGTATCACTAATCTCTGCAGTAACCATTTAAGTTTCATGCTGTGCCTATGTTTTTAACTTTTTATTCATATTTTTTCTCTTATATAGACCAATATTTAGACTATTGTGTTGGTGTTTGTAGGGTTTGTGGGTTGTCTGTGTATGAAATGCTGCTGTCACAAATAATCCTTGACAGGATCAATAAAGTATATATTCAGTTCTATTCTTAACCAAGTGTTGCTGGAGATTAAAAGCTAAAATAACCCATTTAGGGACATGAAAAAGGAATGCTCATGGCTCATAGGTGAATAATGGTGCATATGAAGGCATACAACTGGATTAACTCCTGTTGTCCTTATTTACGGGCACCAAAAAAATATTGTTTCCTTGTCTGAAAAAAATCCAAAAATTCTGCAAAAAAAAATCCCACAAATTTCTGAAAATTTGCAAAACCTTCAGGAAGAAAGTTCCAATAATTCCTTAGAAGTTTCCCTTAAAAGTTTTATTTTAAAAAAATCCCCCAAATTTGGCAAGAAAATTTGTGTAAATATTTTCAAAAAATGAATAAAAATCTTCCAAAATAATCCTAAAAATATCTAAAGTGATTACATATATATCAGTAAAACTTGTAATATTTTCTTTAAGAACATTCACAAAAAAATCAACCAAAATCCAGTTGATTTTTCTGTTAAATTTATGGTTAAATATTCTGTAGTGAGATTCACAGCAGACAGCAGGTCGCAAATGAGCTGACACACCTTCACTTTGTGGAAGTTCACTCTGAGACGAGGGTCCGTCCTCTTCCATCCCCTCCACCTCCATGTGCAGCGACTCTGCCGACTCAGTCTGCTTTTTTAAAAACCTGCACAGAGGCACCAAGACCTCTGACAGTTACATTATCTGATGTAAACAACCAGTTCAACCAGCAGGCGCTAGTTAGCTTATCCCAGGCTAGCTCTATAATGAGTGAAGCATGACCAGTCAGCAGCTCTCTAATCTGCAAATACTCCACCCTAGTCGACGTCTCACCTGATTTAACGTCTCTTTAACGGCGGATGTAGTCGTGAGGAGTTAATGTTGGCAGAGATGGACGACAAAAACAGAAAGAGTTGTTCGATTTTGCTGCTGCGACTGACTGGGGAGGAAGGAAAAGTACAAAGCGTCATGTGACTAGCACGTCATCACGTGACTCCCGCGTCATCATATGACTGCGAGCGGTGCGGGTGCGGGCGAAGCCAAACTTGCTAGTCGGACTGAGAGCAGAGGTGGTGAAAACGGTCCGATGTTTCCTCCGGTATTATAATGACGCCTTTTATTTCGAACAACAGCTAACTTTGTACGACTGAAAACCACATCTACCGGTAAGTCCGCCTCGTGTTTCTCCGCAAACTGAGCGCACAGTTCACACGCTGTCCGTTAGTCGACCCGTTCGGAGAGCTAATAAGCAGCTAGCTTGTCGCTGTTCAGCCGAAGAGGGTGTTTTTAGAAGAACTGAGCTCCGAGTTTGTCAGCTCAAGTGGAAATGTTAGTAAGTCAGGCGTTTGTCCTTAACAAAACAAGTTACCAGCCTGTTGGCGGTGTGGATAGATGTGTTCGGATACTTGTCGTTGAAATTGTTGAGCTGTTCGAGGCGTTAAACTGATAGCAGGTAAAAATCAATATGCTTTACAGTCATGGATATATCAGGGATGGTGCAGTTCCCCTCCAAAAAACACTAAAAAGAAAGGAAAAAATGCAAGATGTTGACAAAACAGATGATGTGTTTGTGTATGTGAGCCATATGTATAAAATAGAATAGGTCTTTGTTGTCACCTTTGCAAAAAACAATGAAAATCAGTTTAGCACTCTCCACATAGCAGCATTAAAATAAACTATATAAGACAGAGGTGTCAAGCTCATTTTGGTTCAGGTTAGTACCACATTCAGCTTAATTTCATCTTAACCCCCCTGTCGTCCTGCGGGTCACACTGACCCGTTTTAAAGTTTGAGAGAGAGAGAGTGTGTGTGTGTGTGTGTGTGTGTGTGTGTGTGTGTGTGTGTGTGTGTGTGTGTGTGTGTGTGTGTGTGTGTGTGGGGGTGGGGGGTGGGGGGGGATTCACAGTGAAAACTTGAACATTTTCAACATTTTTGGGAAATGTTTGAAGATTTTTTTGGTGCCAAAAAAGGAATGCTAAAGAAAATGTTTCTTTAAGAACATTCAGAAAACAATCAACCAAAATCCAGCGAAATTCGCTGGATTTTGGTTGATTTTTTTTCCAAATGTTCTAAAAGAAAATATTAGAACTTCTACTGATATATATGTAATCACTTTAGATATTTTTAGGAGTTTTTTTTTAAGATTTTTACTCATTTTTTGAAAATATTTACAAGAATTTTCTTGCCAAATTTGGGGGATTTTTTAAAATAAAACTTTTAAGGGGAATTTTTAGGATTTTTTGGAAGATTTTTATTCATTTACATTTTTTATTTATTTTTTTATTTTTAAAATTCTTATTTCTTGCCAAATTTGGAGATCTTTTTTTTAAATAAAACTTTTAAGGGAAACTTTTAAGGAATTTTTGGAATTTTCTTTCTGAAGATTTTGCAAATTTGTATAAGTTTGGGGAAATTTTTGCTGAGTTTTTGTTTTTTTTCAGACAAGGGAACAACTTTTTTTGGTGCCCATAAATCAAGACAACAGGAGGGTTAAGTGGACCGGACCAGTAAAATCACAGTATAATAACCTATAAATAACAACTCCAAATTTTTCCACTGTTTTAGTGCAAAAAGGTACATTCTAAAAATGTTCACATTTAATCAGCTATCTTTTTACAAACCAATAACATTATGCCTCAGTTTATCATTTGTAGACTATCTACAAAGGCACAAAACATTTATTCACAGGTATCTGGAACTGAATGATACAGTATTTTACTTTAAAAAAGACAAAAATTAGACAAAATGTTACAAAAATGTGATACAAATTGACAACAGTGGGAAACAAAATGACACAAAAGTTACAAAGCAACAAAAAAATGGACAAATGACGCAAACGAGACAAAAAATGACAAAGCATGAAACAAAGCGACAAAAACGATGCACAAAACAATGAATAAAGCAAAACGCAAAATGACTAAAATGAGACACAAAGGAAACACAAAAACGAGAAACAAAACAACAAAAACGTGAGACAAACAATAAAAATCAGACAAAAAAAACAAGACAAAATATTACAAAAATGAGAAACAAAAGAACAATGACCAATGTAGTATTTTACTTTATGATCAAAACAACTTGTCATGGTCTAGAAATTATTTTAAATTTACAGTTTTACAAATTAACAAATTGCAGCTAATGTCTTCTCTGTAATTTTTACACTTTGAGGGCCGGATTGGGCCCTCTGGAGGACCGGTTTTGGCCGGTGGGCCACATGTTGGACACCTCTGATATTAACGCGTACTAAAATATATACAACTGAAATATAGGAGCTAAATATACAGTGTGGAAACAGTTTGTGGTTACAGACCTGCATAATTATCGCACGTGGTATGAGTTGCACTTAAACATGAATATTGCACTTGTTGGCGTGTGATATTGTCATTCAAGGGGGAGGCAGCAGACGTTTGACAGCTTGGAGGAATATAGGGCTGTTTATGAGTCTTTTGTTGTGGCTGTAACGTGTGCCTGAGTGGAGGGGAGGAAAAAGAGAGTGTCCTGGGTGTGAGGGGTCTCTGGTGGTTCCCCTGGCTATAATAGGTTATGCTAAGACAATTGTTATATTCATTGATGTTTTCATTATGTGTCACTTCAGAAGTAGTTGCTTTTCATTGTTATCTGCTTCCCTAACCATTATTTGCGGTTTGTTTCCCCGCAGGTGCTACGATGGATTAGAAATGCAACCCTACCATGGTGCGCTGCTGCAAAAATGTGAATGATTACCTCGGAGGACAGTGACATAAAGAGCTCATCTGGTTATACCTTGCCCTCGTAAACGTCAAAGATGTCAGGTGGGAACCTCTTCAGCAAGGTGCGTTCGACCTTCAGGAGGGAAACAAGCGACTGGGACCTGAGCGACACGGCTCCCTTTGACTTCTCCAATGAGCTGGTGGAGGATGAGGCGCCCAGATTCAACAAGCTGAAGGTGGTGGTCTCCGGAGAAATGTTGGACTACTCCGCCGGAGCTCCGTCCAACGGAGTGGCGGTGAACACGGTGGTGGTGCCACCGGTTGATGACGATGACTTCCTGCTGGACTCCTCCTCCAGCCTGGGCAGCCCGGGGTTAAACATGGACCCTTGTGACAATTGCACCAAGAAGAGGGAGATGATCAAACACAGGAAGGTGATGAAGAGGCTCATCATTGCGGCTTTGCTGTATTTTCTTTTCATGACGGGTGAAATTATAGGTAAGCACGTGCAGACTGAACCTCTGACTAAACCAGGAGTGTCAAACTCATTTTAGTTCAGGGTCCAAATTCAGCCCAGTTCAATCTCCAGTGACCAGTAAAATCACAGCATAGTAACCTGTAAATAACCACAACTCCATATCTTTCCTTTGTTTTAGTGCCTTAAAGTACAGTCTGAAAATGTTCACATTGAAGGAGTTATCTTTTTACAAAACATCACGAACAACCTGAAATTTCTGAAGAAAAATAAGTTCAATCTCAACAACATTCAGCCTCAGTTTATCATTTACACATTACAACTCACAGATTGTAAAATATCTATAAAGACACAAAACATTTAGTCACAGGTGTCTGGAACTGAATGATATAGTGTTTTAATCATGATCAAATGATCAAAACAACAAAAGTCAGACAAAAAATGAACAACCAAAAACAAGACAAAATATTACAAAAAATGGACCTAAAACAGTTAAAGCGAGAAACAAAATGACAAAATATGAGACAAACAAAACGAAACCAAACAAAAAAGACAAAAACTAGACAAAAAATGTTACAAAGTGACAAAAAAATTTGACAAATAACAGAAACGAGTCAGAAAATTACACAAAACGGCAAAAATGAGACAAAACATGACAAAAGCGAGAAACAAAACGACAAGAAATAGACAAACAACACAAGTGAGGCAAAAAAACACAAAGCGACAGAAATGATGCTCAAAACAACGAACAAAGCAGAATACAAAATGACAAAAATAAGACAAAAAAACACAAGTGAGACAAAAAAACAGAACAACAAAAATGAGAAACAAAACGACAAAAACGTGAGACAAGTGACAAAAGTCAGTCAAGAAACAACACAAAACATTACAAAAATGAGACGCAACACAACAAAAGAACAATGAACAATCTAGTGTTTTACTTTTTGATCAAAGCAACTTGTCATAGTCTAGAAATTATTTTAAATTGATAGTTTTTCCAATCTGCAGTTAATGTCTTCTCTGTAGTTTTTACACTTTGAGGACCGGATTGGACCCTCTGGAGGGCCGCTTTTGGCCCACCGGCCAGACATTGGACACCCCTGGACTAAACAGTTATTTTATTACTGCTGGTCAATCAGTGACTTGGTGGAGACCCATTGAAAGGCAGAAACCTTCAATGATCAACAACAAAACACGTTAGATTTTCTCTTTACTGTCAAAACTCAAGTTAGTAGAAAAAAAAGACAGCCTTCTGTAACATCATGAAACATTAACCTTTAGGAAGACGGATAATAAAAAAGATAGCACTAGCTGTTTCTTGTGTTTAACTGACTCAGCAGTTGTTCATCCTACTAAAGATCTCCCAGTTCTACATCAACATCATGGTTCCTGCAGCATCTCAGTCGGTGTGGCAAGCAGCTGCAGGCCCCTATGATTTATCATATCTGCTCAACCATCTCAGACATGTTGTAGGAAGTCTAAAACCTGTCAGACTTGCTTTCTCATGGCAAACCTTTTACATTGTTGGTTTACTTTCTGCTGTTGTTACAATTTATTCAGCTGTGGATTAATAATAATCTGCTTAAAGCACCAATATTTCAGAGGGGAAACATAAAAATGTTAAGTACAAAAATCATTAGGTTTACATTTGCTGGACTTTTGTTTTGGGCCCTATTTTTTCCATGTTAGATGGAGGGCTTTTTCCTTCTGAGTCAGTGTTTCTAATAAAACAAGGCTGACTAGTTTTTGTTAATAGTGTGTGACAGTTTACACCTTTTTTTGTTAGATCTTGAACTATTTTCCCTGTTTGTATAATTCGGTTATTATTTATCCAGCACAGTTACCAGAAAAATACATCTTGAAACACACTCCACAAGGCGTCTGTCCGTTCACAGCAGGTTACCTAGAAGTCTAATCACATACTTTGTTGATATATGTCAAGGGTGTCAAACATGCGGACCGCGGGTCAAAACCGGCCCTCCAGAGAGTCTAATCCGGCCCGAGGGACGACTTTGTGAAGTGTAAAATTACAGAGAAGATATTAACTGTAAACTGTAAATTTATAAAATTATAAATTTAAAATAATTTCTAGACCATGACAAGATGTTTAGATCATAAAATAAAATACTAGATTGTTCATTGTTCTTTTGCCATTTTGTGTCTCATTTTTGTGATTTTTTTGTCTTTGTTGTTTTTTTGTTGTCTGACTTACTGTTTGTCTCATGCTTTTTTTGTCTTATTTTTGTCATTTTGTGTTTTGCTTTTTTCATTTTTGGTTGTTTTTTGTCTCGTTTTTGTTGCTTTGTAACTTTTTTGTCTAATATGTAGTCACTTTTTTGTTTTGTTTCGCGTCATTTTTTGGTCATTTTGTGTCTCATTTTTGTCATTTTGTGTCTCGTTTTGGTAATATTTTGTCTTGTTTTTGTTGGGTTTTTTTTGTCTTTTTTTGTCAGACGTTGGTCGCTTTGATCATAAAGTAAAATACTACATCATTCAGTTCCACATATCTGAGACTGAATGTTTTGTTCCTTTGTAACACTCTGTGATCTGTAAACTTAATGTGTAAATGATAAACTAAGGCATAATTTTGCTGAAATTTCACTTATTTTTCTGAGGAAATTTCAGTTTGTTCATAATGTTTAATAAAAAGATAATTCATTAAATGTGAACATTTTCAGAATGTACTGTTTTTGCAGTAAAGCAAAGGAAAGATTTGGAGTTATTGTCATTTGTAGGTCATTATGCTGTGGTTTTACTGGTCCGGCTCCTGAGTTTGACACCCCTGATGTACGTTATCAGGGAGCCACACTCATGTAATTAGTGTTTTGTGTCTTGAAGTTGCTGTGCACAAGTATGCGATTTAAATTTTTCACATTTTCTTCTGCTTCCAGGTGGGTATGTATCAAATAGCCTGGCCATCATGACCGATGCCGTGCACATGCTTACGGACGTGGTGGGGATTTTGTTTTCTCTGCTGGCCCTCTGGCTCTCCACCAAACCACCCACCAAGAGATTCACCTTCGGGCTGCATCGCCTTGGTGAGTTTCAGAAGCGCTCACACTTCTTTCTTTCACTTCCTCTGAGCTTCTTCTGTTTTGTGTGAAGCAAACAGATGCAGATGAATCACGCTCAAAAAAGAAACCGTGTGTTCAGCAGTTCTAAGCAAAGCTCAGGTTCCAAACAGGACGGCTTTGATTGTTGGAGGTGCAGATTGTTGAAATTTCTGTCTGTCAGGAACAGATAAATTTGACTTTGGATGTCACCATTATGAACATCTTTTATTTCTTTTGAAAACTATGTTACTATTTTCCATCAGTGGAGTTTGGTATGGATATACAGAGACAAGCCACAGCATTAAAACCACCTGCCTGGAGGATTGTGTAGGACCCCAAAACAGCTTTGACACATCGGGGCGTGAACATGAGACCTCTGGTGGGTCTGGACCAAGAATGCGAGACAAAAACGAGACAAATAACAGCAAATAAACCTAAACACAAAATGCCAAAAATAAGGTAAAAAACACAAGCGAAAAAAACGGAAACACAAAACAACAAAAACAAATGACAAAAAAGACAAAAAGTAACAAAAACAAGACAAAATATTACAAAAACAAGGCACAAAACAAAAGAACAATGAACAATGCAGTATTTTACTTTATGATCAAAACTACTTGTCATGGTCTAGAAATTACTTTAAATTTATAATAAATTTACAGTCTGCAGTTAATGTCTTCTCTGTAGTTTTTACACTTTGAGGACCAGATTGGACCCTCTGGAGGACCGGTTTTGGCCCGCGGACCACGTTTGACACCCCTGCTTTAGTGCCTCTCCTGCACAATTATTCCACACACTTTTGTTATCAGGAATTTGTTGATTTTTCATATTAGGTTGTTACAATAGCTATTTTATTTACAAGACGGTGACGCTAGAAAAGAAATGCACCAAGTTAGATTTTTTTTTTAAATCAGCAAAATAAAAGATTTTTTTTAAATAATGAAAAAGTATATAAAGCTATTACCAGTTTTGAACTTCATTTTTGGTGATAAATGTAATCTGTTGGTGTCTGAGGACACCATGTATAACATCAGATCAGAGGAAGAAACTGTTGATTTAAGTGTGATTATATTGTCCTCAGATGATAGATATTTGTTTTCTTTCTGTCTTTACTTTTCCCTTCATTAATGAGATATACAGCTTTCATGGATATCTTACAGATGTGATTATATTCCCCTGCTCTTTGACATACTGCTATAATTGAGACACAGTTTACAGAGAGAAAATGATTAGACATTAGTCTTCAATATTCCCGCAATCCCCTACCTCTCCTCTCTCCATTCCCCTAAGACTTGGATCACTTCTTGCAAAGCATACAAATCCTCCCCTTTTAGAGGCTCTTACAAAACAAGATGAAATAAAAACAAACACTCAAGGAGAAATGGAGGAAAAGGAGGAAAAGCAAGGCAGACTGTTAAAGAGAAACAATTTCTTAGTGCATTATTACAAGGCTGTTTCCAAATTAGATTATTGCAGGAGCCAAAAATATGCCGTATTTATTCAGAAACCGAGTGTTGCATTGAGAGTGTTGCATCCTTAAGACTAACTGACAGAACACATTTTAGATCTTATTAAAAGAGGGACATTATGCTTAATAATTTGAAAGTAATTTAGTCAGTAAGTGGAATTGAATAGATAGAATAACTCTTGTGTAACCGCTTTTCTTCTCACACATCCTTTCTGTCTTAGACGTAGCTGTTGAAATATGTTTTTTTTCTTACGCAGCTTCTATTTTTTGTTGCTCTAAATATGCTTTGTACATGTGACTGACTGTGACTTCCTGCTATAGAGGTTGTGTCGGCGGTGCTCAGCGTGTTGCTCATCTACATTCTGACGGCCTTCCTGCTCTACGAGGCAGTTCAGAGGACGGTACACCCAGACTTCAACATCGATGGAGATGTCATGCTCATCACTGCAGCTGTGGGTGTGGCTGTTAACATCATGTAAGTGAAAGCGGTCAGTGAAGGGAAAATCCACAGGATTTTACAAAAGAAATGCAGAAACACGTCGAAAGAGTGTCGCAGAAAGGTTGAACGGTTGAGTCAAAAGTAAAGTCAGAGCTGTACGTCATAGCTTCCAGTGTTTTTTACCACAGTGTGTAGTTAAACAGAGCAACTGCAGTTTCTGAGTCAGAAACCATGATGTCAGCTGGACTAAATATATTTAATGTAGGGGCGTATGATAATATCAGCCCACCGGTGTTATCAGCCCGATACTGTCATATATAGCCAATATCGGACATCCCTAATTTAGTGCTAATGCTTTGAATAAATCAGCCTCTTCTTTTGTGATTTTTAGAATGGGTTTCTTGTTAAACCAAGACGGTCACCTCCACGGCCACGGGCACGGGCACGGCCACAGCCACGGGCACGGCCACGGGCACGGGCACGGCCACGGGCACGGGCACGGGCACGGGCACGGGCACGGCCACGGGCACGGCCACTCCCACGGCTCTGCAGCTGCTTCCAGTTCACAGTCGGCTGGTTCAGGTCAGCAGAGGGCTCACAGCAGCCTGGCTGTAAGAGCCGCCTTCATCCACGCTTTGGGAGATCTCGTCCAGAGCGTCGGGGTGCTCATCGCTGCCTACGTTGTCCGGTTCAAGGTACACAGCTTTGTGAAAGAACCGCTTCCATGAATGTTTCAAGATTCAACTTTATTGTTATACACACAGCAGAAACACAGTGGTTACCCTGAGTGATGAAATTCTTATTTATTTATTTATTTGAAATAGCACATAAAATGAGATCAGATAAAAATGAGATCATAAAAATAATAAAATAAAAATGAAATAAAATGAGATAAAAGATAGGTACAAATAAATTATATGTGTGTCGTATCTGAACAGGCCGGGGGTATGTGCAAAATATTCCTTTGAATGTTCACCATTAGCAAGGTTTACTTTTAATGTTCCTGGAGCCATCGTTTGGAAATCTCTTGCAGTTGATATAATTTATTATTGATTTCAGTAGATTCAATAATAGTTTTACATGATAAAAAGTTCAGTGGTAATTTAGAATAGAATAGAATATATGCTTTATTGACAGCAGCATTTGATACACAGACAACCCACAAACTCGACCAACACAGTAGTCTAAATATTGATCTATTAGTCGTATATCTATATTTGTTAGGGAGGGGAAAATACATAAAATGTTAAAACATATGCTCAGCATATACTCATAAGTTAAAATTAGTAAGAATTACTGAGAATTGAAAAGTCTAACTGCAGCTGGTAGGAAGGACTTCCTGCTGGACTCAGACCTACACTGTGGAGGAATTAATCTATGGCTGAAAGTGCTCTCCCTAAACACCTCCAGACTGTACTGGGTGAGAAGCATTGTTCCTATCTGAGTTTAGTTCATGTTCATTTAGTCAGTGGCTGACTGAAGATTATACTAGAGAACATCCCACAGCACAGTGTGAACTCAGCTTAAATGTTTGCTGAGCTGTCATCCTTGTCTGACTTTAAAACTGTGCAGTAATGTTTGTCAAACACTAACTCATCTTTACGAGACATTTAAACTGAAAAATATTGACTCAGCGTCAACAACAACTTGTAAAACGAGTAGCCATAACACCTGACAGTCTTTCGTTTTCCAGTGATGTACTGTATGTCTGTGTAATTGTTGGCTCTAACTGACTTGAGGTTAACTACTGTGATAACTGCAATCAGCAGCAACAAAGACGTGCATTAACTACAGTAACTTGTGGTAATTGTGTTTGATGAAATGTATAAACTTTGATTCTGACTTCACAGCCGGAGTTGAAGTTGGTGGACCCCATCTGTACCTACATCTTCTCCATTCTGGTCCTCTTCACTACATTCCGCATCATTCGAGACACAGGAGTGATCGTGCTGGAGGGTGAGTCTTGGCTCCTGTTGCAGAGTGCTGTCAGGCTGTGTTGTTTAGCGTGAGCGACGGTCTGAGAACAGTAATGGTGTTGTCTTTATCTCGCTGCATCAGGCGTTCCCTGGCACCTGGACACTCAGCGAATCAAAGAGGACCTCCTGCAGCTGGAGGATGTCCAATCAGTCGATGAGCTGAACGTCTGGTCGCTGACAGCTGATAAGACTGCAGCACTAGTGCATCTACAGCTAAGTGAGTACTTACATGAGTTTATTAGAGTCAAAAACAGAGATTGCACGCAGAAAATGATTGTGTTTTTCAGGTATTCTTGACTTAAAACGTTATAAAATTGCACAAATGACTATAGGAAAACACAAAATGACTCAATGAGCCACATAATTGTCATAAAAAGAGTCAAAACGACTTCAAACAGACTGATATTGACCAAAAATGACCACAGAGAGACACAAACTGACAAAGAAACACAAAATGACCACAAGAGGCTCAAAAAGACACAAAATGACTCAATGTGACACGTAATTATCATATAAAGATAAAAATGACGAGAGACACACAAAATAACTACAAGAAGTTGTAAAATGAACACAGAGACACACAAAATGACCACAAATGGACTGAAAACAGCCACAAAAAGGCATAGAATGACCACAAAAGATCTAAAACACCCACAAAACAGTCTGAAAATGACCAAAAAAGAAACAAAATGAGCACAAAGACACACAAAACAACCACAGATACAACATGACCATAAAAGCATACAAAATAACCCAAAATGACCACAGAAAAACACAAAATCACTCAGTGAGACAGATAATTATCATAAAAAGACGCAAAATGATGAGAGACACAAAATAACTACAAAAAATTGCAAAATCACCACAAAAACACCTAAAATACATCACAGACTGAAAACTGCCACAAAAAGACCTAAAATGCCCACAAAACGGACTGAAAATGACCAAAAAAGAAGCAAAATGAGCAGTTGATGTGATCTGGAATTAACACACTTCCTTGAGAGGTGTTTTTGTAATGGGGAACTTAGTTGAAAGTGATTTCTCGGACACAGATACAATGTTTTTTATTTTTTTTAATAAAAATGTATGCAAGATAGAGCCCATGGACTTCAGAAGTCCCTCAATTGACCCCTAACAACTGAATCCATTAGATATCATTGGCAGTGTGCTGTTGGACACTACGGCTCATCGTTTATGTAAGATTTCTTCAAACGCAGTAAAGTTAGGTAATGAGTGTCAATGAACTTTTGACATGTCAACGTCGTGGCTTCACTGCTTTTTGGCTCTGACTGAGATTGCGTTAAATGTCACTGACCTGTCAGAGCAGAAATGTTTGTGTAAAATCCGTCTCCTCTGGAATTGCTTTGGTCTTTTTTTTAGTAATGCTGCCACCATCAGCCTTCACAGCAGGGATGATGCTGGACGGGTGGTTTGCTGATACTTGTTGCTGCCAAACAAAGCATGTTGGAGGAGTTTTTATCAGTCCACAGAATGTTTTTCTTGTAAGAAAGTGGAGCACCAATTCTTACTTTTTGTCTTACCTTATCTGTGCAAATAATTGTATTATCGCTGTCAATGTATCACAGAATTTAAATAATCTTGACCAAAGACACACTAATATGTAGACTACTGTACATATATGACATTTATGCACATAATGGAAGTGCTTTACACTTTATATTCATACAACTTGTTAAGCAAACTGCAGTTTCTACACAAGAGGGAGCTGTTCAGTCATTGTGGAAGCAGTTCTTCTTCCTGCCCACTGGAAATAAAAGTCAACAGCAACAAATGTGCAGATATGTCAGTCTGAACTAAACCAACACTTGAGATGCAAAAAAATGAAATGAAACTGTAGATTATAGTTCAACTGCTTTGTGAAAACAAACAAAAAAACACTTAAGTCTCTTGTGAGTTTTTAAATGAATTGTCTGTGATGAAGTAGCAGTTTGACTGCAGCATGTCTGCTCTCATATCCTGTAAAAAGTGCTGGATGTTGTTATAAATTTGCTGGAAAAAACAGACACCTACAGTTAGAGTTGACCCAGCAGGAGAGTTCAGGTGAAAGTAATGATGTTAATGATTACTGACACTCACACCTGCATCAGCTCTGCAGCAGCAGTTACCATGGTGATGTAGCCAGGTTCAAACAAAGCCACCTTTGTGACTCTGAAAACTATGGATTTAGACTTACAATAGCTCTCTAACTCACTGATTATGACTGGTAGGACACCCCTCAGGTCTGCTGGGACGCCTTCCTCCTACTAATTTCTCCATTTGCTCTTCCTCAGTTCCTCTAATTGTGTCTTAGACCAGTAGAGACGTGTGGAAAACAACACAAGGAGAGAGAAGTCAAGCCTACGGCCATTTAACAACATGAGATATCCTCCAACAGCCGTTTTAAAAATGACAGCAATTAAATAAGACACTTGACACAGTTACGTCATCTGTCTTTTGCTATATTTAGTCCAACAAGGAACGAGTTATGTGACGATCGGTTTGTCCTTCTGTGAATCTGTCAAAAACAGACTAACAGATTTGGATGAAATTTTCAGGGAAGGTCAGAAATGACTCAAGGACCAAGTGATTAGATTCTAGCAGTGATGCGGCTTATAGTCTGGATCTACAGATTAGTTAAAGATTTTATTGTATCATTGCAGCACAGCGTCACTCAGTGAATGTTTTCTCTTTTTCCCTACATTTTTTCAAGTTCAAAAAGATCCCCTTCATCACAATGCAAGCTCAGAGGTCTTTTCCACGCATCCACAGATATTAGAGGAGTTTTTAGCTGAGAAGTTAGGCAAAGTATGTATGGTCATTTGGACAGAATTCATTCAAATTAAGAATCAAACTTTTTTCTCCAGTTTACCTTTTAAGGAGGGCAAAATTTGAGGAATGTGGGAAGCGCTACAACATCACATGACTACTCAAGAGCAGGTAGCAAGATAAAAGGAAGAAGAAATAGACAAAAGGCCTGAACTTATACAAGGCAGAGAGATGGGCAGATGATATGGCTCTCCGTGGTATGTGCATTCCACAGCTCTACTGACAGTAAGAGAAAATGTACAAGACCGTCAGATACAGGGGAAGATAGTGAATGAATCGTTTAAGCAGGAAGGAAGCTAAAGCAGCAATAGGGTAAGACTACGCTGCGGGTTAAGGGAGAAAAAATATTCTGTCTGCCTGATTCATCGGTACACCATGTGAGATAAGGGGCCAGATCTGAAGTTGAGCTGATGGTTGGGCACAAAGCTGTGCTGAGGATTGTGACATGACAACAAGTGAACGCTACGTCAGCTGCTGCATGTTTCGGTCACAGAATTTGGTGTCCGTACATAAAGTATGCATACATAACACATGCCTGTGCTCACCGCAAGGTCATTTTTTATTTATTGATTTATACATTTTGGGATTTTTAATTTAACACACAAGCTGTTTTTTCATTTCATAAAAGTGATGTGACACACAAAAGAATACAAGTGTATATTATCCACACATTTATGCTCCAGCTTGGCTTGTGTATTTCAGATGTGTGTCTCGACTCTTTCATACGTCGTGGATGCCAAAAAGACTTCTACACTTGTGCATCCTTGCTCATAGCTCTTTCACCAGGCTTCGTCTGCCCTTGAGACACATTTTAGGAACTGAGACGTCCTTCAACGTGGCACGCTGAGATTGATTTTCTGGTCACGAGCAGAAAGGTGGAGGAGAAAGGAGATGAGGAGGCTAAACTTAGCAGCATGAGATGAGCCTTATTGTTGGTGGAGAAGCTGTGAGCAACAGGTGTATCCATGATGTGTCCTCAACCAAAATCATATTTACACCTTTGACATAAAAGAGGCTTGAATTGAAGAGGGTAAAATACACAAACCATGTCATGTCTTCTTTAGACTCTGGTAAGCAAATAATTGAAAATGTGTGGAATCTATACGTTCTTATCATCTGACAGATATCATAAAATAGGCTGCAACAAAACAATGGGCGGATGATACAGCTCTTACATGTCATGTTTAATTGATGTTGATTTAAATCATGGGTGTCAAACTCATTTTAGTTCAGGTTCCACTTTCAGCCCAATTTGCTCTCCAGTGTTCCAGACCAGTAAAACCACAGCATAATAACCTATAAATAACAAAAACTCCAAATGTTTCCTTTGTTTTAGTGCAAAAAAGTACATTCTGAAAATGTTCACATTTAAGGAATTATCTTTTTATAAAACAATATGAACAACCTGAAATTTCTCAAGAATAAGTTCAATTTCAGCAAAATTATGCCTCGGTTTATCATTTACACATTACAACTTCCAGATCACAGTTTATCTAAAAAAAAAAAAAAAAAAATTTTAAAAAAAGGCACAAAGCATTTAGTCAGAGCTATCTGGAACTGAATGATATAGCATTTTTTTTAATGATCGAAGCAACAGAAGTTGGACAAAAACAAGACATAATATTACAAAAATGAGAAACAAAATGACAAAAAATGAGACAAACGACACGAAACAAACAAAAAGAGGAAAAATTGGATAAAAAAGTTACAAAGTGACAAAATGACAAAAACAAGACAAAAAAATTACACAAATGAAGCAAAAAGAAATAATTAGACAAACAACACAAAACGACAAAAACGACACACAAAAATGAATAAAGCAAAACAAAAAATGACAAAAATAAGACAAAAAATGCAAACGAGACAAAAAGGATACAAAAAAACGACAAACGACAAATGACAAAAGTCAGACAAAAAACAAAATATAACAAAAATGAGACACAAAATTACAAAAAAATGATGAGCAGTAGTATTTTACTTTATTATCAAAACAACTTGTCATGGTTTAGAAATTATTTAAAATTTATAGTTTTACTAATTTACAATGTGCAGTTAATGTCTTCTCTGTAATTTTTACACTTTGAGGGCTGGATTGGACCCTCTGGAGAACCGCTTTTGGCCCGCGGGCCTCATGTTGGACACCTCAGATTTAAAACAACAGTTTTGAGGCCAGGATATCTCCTCCTCACCTGCTTTTCTTGCATCTCTGGTGGGAGGAACTAAGACACAAGAAGAGGAATTGAGGATGTGGGGAATGAGATAAAGTTATTTGCTTTATATTTTAATCCATTTTTGTCTTGACAGCGCCCTCTAGTGCTCACAGCTGGGAGGACGTCCAGGCGAAGGTGCGCCACCTGCTGCTCCACACCTACGGTCTCAGCAGGTGCACGGTGCAGATCCAGACTCACCGGCAGAGGGTGGTTCGCCGTTGTGCACAATGTCAGCAGCCCAACGCCTAAACGGACGCTCACGTCGACTCCCGTGGTTCGTTTTCCGGAGCCAGACGGCAGAGGGGCCTGTACGTTACGCTGCTCAACGGCACAGCAGGAGCCACATCACATGGACGTATGTGGAGACAGGGTGGCGCCAGAGGACAGTCAGTGGACAACCAACAGATGCACATCTCTAATTAAAGGAGCCTCCAGGGACCGCATGCCCTCATGCTCGCAAAGCTTTTGGAGTGGAAGTTGAATGCTTCAGCTGAGCAGAATGAAAAAAAAATTGCCCTTAATTCACCATTAAAGCCTCTTCCGACAGGTAACTTTTGTTTTTACACTTTGATTTATCGCAGCTGACGTTCTGTCATCGGATGTACAAATTTTACTTTGTGTTACTAGGTGTGAGAGCTTCTTATTTTATAAAGGATGTCAGCAGATAAAAAGGTACCTCATGTGGTTTGGTAATAACTGGTCACAGTGCGTATAAGCTGTACTCCTCACCACCGGCAGATGAGGTGAGGAACAAACCTTTATCATCGTATCCCTTTGGTAGAAACGACATTTCATAAAATGCACTTAATCATTAATATTCCTCAGTGACGTCTGTTGTAAAGCAGATTTTTTTGAAAGAGAACTTGAGACATGAGATATTGTTTAAGTAGTCTACTGTGGCTGTACTGACCAACACCTAAAATAACTTGACATTTCTGACACTGGTATTTTATTCTAGCATGTCTCTTAATTAATTGTTGCAAACGAGCAACTGACAATCAGAGTGAGTCTGACTGGGTAAGGAGTAAATGTGGATGGGCTGACTTCATCCTTCCACTCTACACTCCTGCTTTTCCTCCATATCATAAACTGACAGTATATTAATGCATACAGATCTCAGTCATTTTCAGTATTTCAACGCTGCAGTGTTTTGTTGAAGCGGGAGTGAGTTAAAATTTGCCAATAATGCTGTTTATAGTGTTTTTTTTCCAAGTGTTGTGAGGCTGTGGAAAGTTTGTGGTTGAACCTTTCCACGTCTCTGATATTAATCATCACAGGAAATCAGGAACTGGATCACTTTTTTGTTTGTAATAAAGCCTTTAAACTTTTTCTGTCTCGCCGTCTCGTTTCTCGGAAGCAAACTGAGGTCAGGAAACGACACAGATTCGTACTATATCCAGTAATGTTCCACTTAAATTAGGAGTATTATGTTTGCAGAATTAGTGGATGTTTCACTCATGCCTTAATGTGCAATTAAAATGAAATGATCATCAGTACAGACCTATGTGGTGTTAATACAAACTGAAGAAATATAAAGTCTGAACACGATTTGAAAATGTTAGCTGTAGCTTTTGATCATTTGTCAATACTAGATGGTGCACTTCTGTAGAGGAAAGAAGAATGAAACGCTGCCTAAACTGTATGATGGGTGCACAGGTTTGGTTGTCAAACAATGTATTTTATTCACGTGCTCAGATATTTGGCTAAAATTGGTGAATTGCCACTTAAACGTGCGTGTTTAGGGAATAATAATAAGTCACATTTATGTGATGCAGCACTCTATGCAATTGAAACTTTTCTATTTTTAACGGATTTTCACACATATGAAGGTTAAAATATAGAGTTTTCTAGACAATAGAGATGGAGTAGGAGTGTCTTAGTTTCTATTTGACATATTTTCATCCATATTTCATCCAACCCTTTCAGCACTAGATGGTGCACTTCTATAGAGGACAGACTGATCAAACATTTCTGTACTTGTTCTCTGTGCAGTTAAGCTTCCTGATACTGTATGATGGATGTAGAAAAATGTGCTTTACTTACAGCAAGAAACTGAAAAACAAAGTGTACAGATATAGAGCTGAAACTGGTAAATTAGTCATATTTATTTAGACTTTAATAGGCAAAAACACTAAAGACTGAGTCACAACTATGCAGTGCAGCGTACTATATAAAACTGACACTTCGGTGATTCAAGGCTTGTCACACATAACGAGGTTAATGTTTAAATTCCAGACATTTTACTGACAACATGGATAAAGTAGGAGTGTCTCCGTTTCCAGGCAACAGCTGCTTTATCACCGAACTAATGAACCGAAGGCGGTCGGCTCCTCTGTTTGTCTTCCAGAGGAGACAACATTCACCTGTGTCCCTGCCTTCCTGTAAAGCACCATATAATCCTTTCACTTACAAGTTAAGTATTTTTAGACAACAACTCAGAGAACTTTTAGCCACTGATAACGAATGGAGGCGAATTCCATCTGTCGATTTTAATGTACTGTTTTGAGCAGCACCTGCTGGGTCACATGGTCTGTGGTGTCATGATGTCTGATATACAGTCACGTACACAAGCTCCCGACAACGCATCAGTACTGCATCCTTCCCCTTCTGTCATTGTCTCCCTAAATAACCTCTCAGCTGCACTCACAGCTTGACAGGTGACATCAGGTTGCAGCAGGTGACCTCTTGGCCTCACCATGCATTCATCAATGCCTGTCCACACGTTCCATCTCGTTTACATTCTCCACAGCTGTGAAATAAGAGTTTAATTTATGTGAGAGAAAAAAACTGACATGCAGCCAATGGGAAGGAAGTGTTTTAAAATGCGGAGCGCCCTTTCTGACCTGTGTGACCCTGCATGTAGGTGAAACCAGAGAGAGAACGGGTTCCCTGAGCAGGAAACAATACCCAGTGTCCCGCCTTCTCTTTGGTCACAGTTTAATAAGTCAAGAGAAGTCCATTCAGTCCTGCAGACTTCACATTTCCTGGTGTTTCTGCTCTCTTCTGAGCCACACTTTAGTTAAGAGGATTGTGTCTCATGAAACACAATGGGAGCGTCGATGCCCACACAGCCATAAACTAAAGCAGATGAGTGCATTCGCCCGTCGCTTTGGATGGCAGTAATTACTTTACAGCCACCCTCGCTGTAAACACTAAGCTAAATTAGAGAATGAGGAAGCAAAATAGCACCTGGTGGGACTTCAAAGTTCACTTCTTCACCTTACAAACTGCAGCTCATGAAACAGTCATTTCAAAGGAGCTATTTAGTGAAGATTTCATTACTAACATCTTCACTCAATTGTCAAATGTGTCAGAAAAAAAGCTGCTGAATGGGTTTTAGGGGGAGATTTGTTTTGGGAAATAGTGATAAAGATTTGATCTGCTCTTTGAAAGCAGTAAATGTGGAGGAGAGGTCAGTTCTAAATGGCTCTATGCCATCTAGGTGTGCCTCCTCCAAGGAACTGGTGTTGAGGAAATGAACAACAATAGATGCAATAGTACAGTACAGAGGCAGGTCTTTTTACTTTTTACAATCAAAATAAATGAATTATGAGCTCCAACAACTACTGAATCTATTGTGTAAAACATAATAAAATGCAGATACATTTTTGTGTTTCCAAGGGGGTTGCTTCCATAAATAGACATTTTATTTTAGCATAAATTGATGCAGAAAATGCTAAAATTGGTGCATAAAAATTCACCAGAATACAGAAAATGAAGTATTTGATGCCCGGTATTCAAATGAAGGCCGTAGCCATTTGCCTGTTTTTGCCCAGTCAAACTGTCTGCAGTACATTAAGTCTCACTTAGCAGTGTCACTGCTCTAAAACCCTTTGAACAGCTTTATTCAATGTATTGAATCCACACTTAATGCAATTAGTAACACCTGTGCTTTTCTCATTTTGCTGAGTGGATACAGCTGCTGTGAAAAAGGCTAATGGAGGATTCTGGAACAAAGCATGAAGGGTCAACTACAGAGACAGACTCTGAATGGATTAATTGCTGTTTTTTGTATGTTCACGGGATCTTTTGCTGCAAAAACTACAAAACATCACCAGCCGTATCCTTTTATTCTGTACCTCTTCCAGCTAAATTCAGGTTATTAGCAGTGTGTCTGCAGGCCAAACACACTTCTTGGGAATCAAATGAGGCTAAGAGGAGATGCTGATATCTCACGGAGAGCAGCAACAGCTGGGGGAAAAGAGCTGAAAAAATGTCTAAAAAATGGATGTTGACATTCTTCTACTGCTGTTCAGTGTAATATTCTTCTTTTTCAATTATTAAAATGGTCAAAATCTGTTAAAAAAAAAAAAGGAAAATAAACATATTTCAAACATGAAAACAAATAATTATTCTTAACCAAAATGACAAAAATGGCATAAAAACACTGATTCTTATATGGGTCATTTTTGACCCACTTATGGAAGAGTGCAGGCTCCAATCACTGGAGCATCTAAGGGTTATTAGACTATATTCTGTCTTGCTGTAATCAAAGAAATCCAGATGAAGTTTATTCTACGTTTTCCTCACATAGACTTCACGGCAGTATGAGAATCTGTTCCCAGCTTGTTTTCGGGTGTTGATGTGGATGGACGTCCTGGAGACGGGTCGCTACAGAGGAGGGTCAAACCCCACCAGTTGAGCAGAAGCATTTCCGCACACTGAGTGTCAAAGCATCCTAGTTTGTGCAGAAAGGATTCTGTTAGACTGATGGGGGAGGCAGGCAGCTGGTCAGACTTTTTACAGGAGATGCCCGCCTTGGTTTTGTGTTTGTTGTTTTTTTTACTTGGTGAGACTCTTCACCAGCTCCAGCTCCTCCACGGGCTTCCACTGCTGATTGATGGTGATGAGCTGCAGGAAAAAGCCAGAAATAAAAAAACGAGGCTTCACACGACCCATTTGAAAGTGTTACATCGACTTAAAGTGACAGGTGAGTGAGCAAACGGCTGCACGGCGACCACATTAATGTAATTTATCTGATGCCACAAGAGCAACTGGCAGGGATGATAACATGTCATCATCAGTGACTCAGCAGGTTGAAGCTGCCGGCTGCAAGATTCTGGTCGTATTTAAGAGTCAATAAGAATCAAAAGCTTCATTAGCAGAGTTGTTGGTTCAATCAGAGCGTCCTTTTGCAACCTGGTGGCTGGGATGTGTGTGTAAACGGGTGCATCAGAGGCAATAAATATAAAGCAGTTTGTAAAGCACTAAAGTTAACAGATGCCATGTAAGTGCAGTTCATTTATTAGCTTGTACACAAACATTATAGCATCTTAAACATTACCTTTTGTGGTTTGGATGGGTCCAGTCTTTCCCAGGGTTCTGGGTTTCTGGTCTTATTCAAACTACAAACACAAAATTAAAATGTCACATTACTGTTAAGCTTTTTTTTTTTTTTTTACATGCCAGAGTCTGATTTGAGTAAAAAAAAAGAAAAAGGTGCATTAAAATGCAGCAATAAATACAGTAAATGTAATTTACCACTCACATAACATCAGGTTTAGTAAACAGAAAGTAGAGAGAAGCAGTAGTGGCTCCTGTTGCAGCAAAAGCCATGAACCCTATCAGAGGGATCAGCTGGAAAACACATATAAAATCATTTTTAATACCCAGAATATTATTAAAACACATGTATTTCTCTATAGAGGCTACAATCTAAGTCTCTGCAACACAACAAATTAAAATTGAACAGCTTACCTCCTTTTTCTTCCTCAACATTTGGAAAAATCCAGACATCTTTCCAAGTTTTCAAACACCTGAAAGAGAAATGAGCTGTTATTTCCAGTTCGCAGTGAATATTCTAACGTAAAGATGAGCAATCAGATGCTGAATCAGAGGGCAGCTGTGTGCCACAGCTCTCACCTGCTGCTGAGAAATTCTCTTAGAGCAACGCCCCGCCGGCCAGACTGATGTAGGCAGGATGAGAGGTTGTACGAGGTGAGAGGCACGTAGACAGAAGGAGCTTCCTGCACTCAAATGCATCGCTGGGGGGCGAATAGTCAACAGAGCCTTTAATGAGATCAATAGATTTTATGAGAGTGCAGCGCCATCCTGTGGCCGTGAAAGTGAAAGTCGATGGCTGGTGGATGCTTTGAAACAAGGTCATTTCAAACCCAACAACACAAGAGGCAACACGAGTCCAGTTTTCGTAGTTTTATTTGAATTTCCATACAGTTAAAGAATGCAGACAACATAATCGTGTGTTCTGTTTGTCATCTGGGAGCTGTTTGATACGTGTGGATCTGCTGGGTGGTGAGAGACGGACTCATTTTACTGAGCGACCGCAAGAAATGTGTGTGTTTGATAGTTGAAGCCTCCATGTTGTCATCCAGTAGCGCCAAAAGAGCAGCCTGGAAGACAATAAAAACACTTTTTAGATATCCTATCAGTACATTTCTTTGCATCAACAGAACAGTGTTTTGTATTTTCTTTACCTCTTTACACAGATTTTCCAGGTCAGCTCCAGAGTAAAGCTCAGTCTTTGCTGCCAGCTCCTCCACACACACATCAGAACTAACAGGCATCGACTTTGTGCAAACCTTCAGGATGGCGAGTCGAGCCTAGACACACAAAGAACACATTTATTTTTGAGTTGAAAGTTTGAGAGTGTTTTGGAAGGTGTTTCAGTTGTTAGGTGCTGCAAAGCAAAAGAAGTTACGGCCAAAAATAGTAGAAGTATTGGGGATGATGAGCTTGATGTGTTCACTAGACCTAGCAGGATATGAATTATGGGCGATGAGAATAAGAGAGGACAGGTAGAGAGGTGTATGGTGGAATCACAGGAGTGCCAGAATAAAAGATAAATATGTTAAAAAACTAAGGACATAAATGTGTAACTATAAAGAGAAAGAAAAAAATCTGTTAAAAACAAGGAAATAAATGTGTAAATATTAAGAGGAATAAATAAAAGAATAAATAAAAAAATAAATCTGTTTAAATATAAGGAAATAAATGTGTAAATATAAAGAAGAATAAAATAAATCTGTTAAAAATAAGGAAATAGATGTGTAAATATAGAGGAATAAAAAGAATAAATACAAAAATAAATTTGTCAAAAAATAAGGAAATAAATGAGGAATACATTTTTAAAAATCTGTTAAAAAAAAGGAAACAAATGTGTTAATATTAAGAGGAATAAATAAAAGAATACATTTTTAAAAATATGTTAAAAATAAGGAAATACACGTGTAAATATAAAGAGGAATAAATAAAAAATAAATTGTAAAAAAATAAGGAAATGTGTAAATACAAAGAGGGATAAAAAAATGGAAATATAACAGTACATTTTGTCTTTTGTCATTGCTTTAACTTGACTGTCTGAGCTGTTAATCTGGCTTTGGGCAGGGCTTTCTGTCCAGGGTATGTATCACAGGATTCCTGCTTGGCGCAAGCTCATAGACTGTAAAATAAAGATTATTATACAGTCTATGGATCAGGTATTGACTACATACCCTGGACAGAAAGCCCCGCCCAAAGCCATTTGATTGACAGCTCAGTCCATCAAGTAAAAGCAGTGACAAAATGGAAAAACAAAAGGAAAAAACAAAGGGAAAAAGGGAAAAGCTAAGACAAAATGTACCTTTATATTTCCATATCTATTTATCTCTCTTTATATTTACACATTTATTTCCTTATTTTAAACAGATTTATCTTTTATTATGGCACACAGATCACAGTGGTGAGTGTGGAAGGGTGTGTTAGCGGCAAAGCTGATGTCTGAGTGATAAAGAGCATCCAGTTTTTTGAGGTATATATGAGGTTAATCAAGGAGTAGTTAAAGATTCGCTGCTACAAAAGGAAGCTTATCATCTTTTATATTACTTTCTCACTAGATTGCTGTTATACTATAACTTTCTATGGTTTACCGGCTGGTCCGGTGGAGGGACATAAATGATGTGGTCCAGCCTGCCGGGTCTGAGGAGGGCGCTGTCTAAGCAGTCAGGTCTGTTTGTGGCGGCTACAACCATCACGTCTTTGTTGCACACTTCCAGGCTGTCCAACTGAAAGAGCAAAAACAGATTACAGCTCAAATAATCAGCTCGTATTGATCAGCTTCAGGCACATTTCCGTGACGTCTGACCTCCTCCTGTGTGTGACTTTCCTCCCCTCCTGCCTGGAGGATCTTCTCCGTCCCCCTCCTCTCCACCGTCTTCAGACCGACTCCATCCATCTCATTCAGGAGGACAGACAGGAGACGAGTCTGTACGCTGTTGGACGTCTGATTGTTTGACCGAGAGCCGATCAGAGAGTCGATCTCATCGAGGAACAGGATGCAGGGAGCACAGGCCCTGGCCTGCCTGAACAGCTACGAAGGGATGGAGGTGTTTATGGATGAAACATGCAGGAGAACATAACATCACTGTTTGGATGTTACAGACTGTGAAATGAACATACCTGTGCCAAAGCTTTCTCCGAGTCTCCCACATACGGAGAGTAGAGGTCGGCGCCGCTGATGGACAGGAAGGTGCAGTGGGAGGAGGCGGCTGCAGCTTTAACCAGCGTCGTCTTCGCGCAGCCTGGAGGTCCGTAGAGAAGAACACCACGAGGACGGCTCAGACCGAGACGAATGAACGCCTCGGGGTATCTCATGGGCCACTCGATACTCTTATGGAGGCACAAGGGGGACAGACGGAGGGAAAATAAGTTACTTACTTGTGTTTTTCTTTAATTTGGAGAAAATGAACAAGCTGTCAGCTGACAATTCTGTATTTTTTGTTGTGTAATTTCTGAGCTGCAAATACATTACCGTTCAAAAGTTTAGGGTCACTTAGAAATGTCCTTATTTTTGAAAGAAAAGCAGTTTTTCAATGAAGATAACATTAAATGAATGATAAATCCAGTGCAGATATTGTTAATGTGGTATTTCATGGAAAACATGACATTGTTGGGTGACCCCAAACTTTTGAACAGTAGTGTATATTTTTACTGCATTTTTACTATATTTGTAATATATTATTACGAGATTTTTACTGTATTTTTTACTTTATTTTTAACTGTATTTATACAATATTTTCACTGTATATTATCTATAATATTACTGTATTTTTGCTATATTTTTTCTATATTTTTGCTGTATTTTTACGATATTTGTACTGTCTATTTTCTATATTTTTACTGTATTTTTCCTGCATATTTTCTATATTTTTGCTAATTTTTTTCGATATTTTTGCTGTATTTTTGATAGATATCAAAGATACTGAGAAACCAGAAAATACCAACATTTTCAAAGCTAGAATCAGAGAAGCAGATTAATTTAATAGGTGACAACTAATCGACTAATCAGTAGAGTTTTCCTCATTTTAGCTCTGCTACCTGTCTGAGTTTGAGCTTGACCTCATCCAGGCCTCCTATCTGCTCCCATGTTACTGGAGACAGCTCCGTCCTGCCCAGGCTGCTCCTCAGGCAGGACGGACGGACCAACTTCAGGGCCTCCTGGAAGTGCTTCATGCCCACTGACTGCTCTCCTGAATCCTGCAGAAAACAACGTTGAGGAAACATAGGAAAGAACATGCATGAGTCTACATCTTCAACACAAAAGGCATTTGGGATAATGTTGAATTCTATTTCATTAACTTGTCAGATGTAACTTGTGTGACATGTTCTGGTGATTACCTTGGAGTTTTCCCGTATAGCGTGCATGGCGGCCTCCCTGCAGAGGGCGCTGAGGTCTGCTCCTACATATCCTGTGGTTGTTTGTGCGAGCTCGGCCATGTTGACACCAGGACACAGCGGCATCCTCTCACAAAGCACAGATAAGATGGCCTTCCTCTGCTGCAGGGTGGGAGCACCGATAATGACCTGAAGAAAGACAAAGACTCAGAGGTTCACTTCCATCAATCGATCACACTTGAGTCAGAGTTTAGACAAAAGATATTACAAGAGGGTGAGGAGGGTGTCCGGTTTGGGGACCTCAGGAGCATGGCTCTGCTTTTTACAGATGATGTGGTTCTGTTGGCTTCCTCAGACCTTCAGCAGCACTGGAGCGGTTTGCAGCCGTGTGAAGCGGTGGGGATGCAGATCAGCACCTCCAAGTCCGAGGCCATGGTTCTCTGATGCAAACCGGTGGATTGCTTCCTCCAGGTTGGGGGATAGTTGCTTTCCCAAGCGAAGGAGTTCAAGTATCTCAGGATCTTGTTCACGAGTGATGGGAAAATGGAGCGTGAGATGGACAGGAGGATTGGTGGCGTCAGCAGTAATGCAGATGTTGTACCAAACCGTCGTGGTGAAGAGGGAGCTGAGCTGCAAGGAGAAGCTCTCAGTTTACCATCCATCTACCTTCCAATCTTCACCTATGGCCATGAACTCTGGGTAGTGACCCAAAGAATGAGATCGTGGATACAAGCGTCTGAAATGAGCTTCCTCTGTAGGGTGGCTGGGCTCAGCCTTAGAGATAGGGGGAGAAGATCAGACATCTGGAGGGAGCTCAGAGTAGAGCTGCTGATCCTTCACCTCTAAAGGAACCAGTTGAGGAGGTTTGGACATCTGATTCAGATCCTCCAGGGAGACTTCCTTTGGAGGTTTTCTGAACGTGTCCTCCTGGGAGGAGACCCCGGGGTAGATCCAGAACCCTCTGGAGGGATTATATACCTCATCTGCCCTGGGCCACCAGGAAGAGCTGGAAAGAGGGGAGGGACGTCTGGAATGACCTGCTTCATCTGCTGCCTCTGCGACTCGACCCCAGATAAGAGGAAGAAAATGGATGGATGGATGGATGGATGGATGGATGGACACTGCAAACAAAAAATACCAGTCCAGACAAACAGCAAGAAAACAACTAGTGTCCGAGGAAGAGAAAACTGTAAAGTCTCCACTTCAGCCCAGACATCAATCCAGCCAATAAATGTAGACATGAGATTTTAATCACAGTTTGAATGGTGCTGACTCCTGCCAGCCAAAAACATTTTACTTGAACCCCACGATCTTGGTCTCTTTAGTAATATTCTAATGGCATGAATCTTTTTTTTATTTCTGGAGGGCTTTTTGCCGATTCTTTGTAAAACCCCTAAACAGAACTCCCAATTAACTGCAGCCCTGAACTCTTGCTGGAAGAAGTGTGGATCTGTACAGGTGAAGTGGGCTGCAGATGTAGCATTTTTGGGATAAAGTGGGAAAAATAGAACTGTCCTTTAATCCTGATGTGTCATTTTTTGCTTTGCATTTCAGAGTTACTACAGAGGGTTCGTGTACAATAGACCTTCTGAAGTAAGTAAAAAAGCTGTTAAATGCTTCAGAGTAACCCTTTCAAAGTTACTCTAAACTATCTATGCTCCTTAAAAAAAGACAACTTAGATCATTTATCTACAGAAAGACAAATAAGGATTAGAACTGCTGGAATAAATTTCACCTCTCTGTCAAACCTTCCAGGCCTTCGCAGCGCCGGGTCTAAGCTGTCCGGCCGGTTTGTGGCTCCGACGATGAGGAAGCGGTCGGACTGATCGATCCCGTCCATCAGCGTGAGGAGCTGAGCAACCAGGCGGTTCTCCGGTGCCGACAAGCCGGTTCTCCTCGGACACAGAGAGTCCAGCTCATCTAAGAACAGAACACAGGGACCTTCTTCTGCTGCAGATCGAGCTCGTTCAAACATGGTCCTCAGCTTCTCCTCGCTCTCACCCGGCCGTGATCCCACCACCTGAAATAACCGTCCATCCAATTATTACTCCTAATGATTCAAACTGCATCTCCACATTAAATGCTGCTCAAAACACTTCAAAAAAATACAACAAAATTAATGAACTAAGTATGTTTTGAGTGCAAAAACAGCCCAAACATGTAACAACAATAACAGGCCTCCAGCACAAACCCTTGTAGCCTTTAACAGAAAGTTACAAAGCCACATTATAAAGTAAAACAGAATTATGCTTTGTGATTCTTTTTTTGACTTAAAGATAACATTTTTCATTGGAGCAACATTTTATTTTTTTAATATCTGCTACTATACAAGAAAACTATTACACACAGCCCAAAAAATGTATTGTTGTTGGCAGTTTAACCCTGTAAAACCCAGTGTTGCAAAAATACAACATCAGTTTCTGTTTTTATTATCTTTATTATGTTCTATTATATATATTAATATATTATTTTTGCTGATTTGCTAATTTTTTGCAATTTTTTCGATATTTGAGTTCATATATATATATGTGTGTGTGTGTGTGTGTATATATATATATATATATATATATATATATATATATATATACATACACACATTATTGCTATTATTATTATTTAGTTTTATTTATTATTGCTATTTTTTTCTATATTTGGGTCTTACAGGGTTAATACCACCAGGGGAAGCTTGTACTCAAGAAAACCTGTTTTAAACAAAAAAATAATATCTGAGATATTCATCTCTGCAGAGAAAAGTAAATCAGATCTTTTAATAATAAACAAAAGATCTTAAAAATGATGCTTCTCTGAGTTTTCTTGAGTAGGAGCTTCACCTGCAACAACCACAAAATCACAAAATGATTTAATGATTCCATAATATAAACCCTGCAGCTACAATCTTTTGCTGTACTGTCAGGAACTTTATCTGCCAAATTCAGAAAAATATAACCAAACATAGACAAGAGAATCGCCTCATTGGCTGATTCCACTTCCACGTCCACCACTGCCATCCTATCAGATGTCATTCAGCTAAAATTATGATTACTTGTTCCAAAAGGAAGATAAAAACATTCAACAGGGGTCTGTAATGATTACAACGTGGGATTGTAATGATATATTTTATTTTAGACTGTGTAGTTTATTTTGCTATTTGTCAGATGATGATCTTTCATAGGAATCATAACCTTTTATTTTATTACATTTTCTTGTCTTTGTCATGCTTTTAATGTCAGCGTACTAACTCAGTACAGGAAAAGATACCATTGTTTTTATTTACCTCTGGCCCTCTGACCACCACCAGGCTGGCTCCCACCTCCCCCACCACCCGGCGCACCAGCAGGGTCTTTCCCACGCCTGGAGGCCCCACCAGGAGCACACCTCTGGGGCAGGACACCCCCAGAGAGCTCAGGGTGTTTGGATAGAGCAGAGGCAGCTGCAGCATCTCTCTCAGGGAAGCACTCACCTGAAATACAGCAAAAAACACAAATGTAGGTGGGACACACCGTGTAGAAAGATAAATACTAATCAGGTCAGTGAATTTGAGCTGACCTCTTCCAGTCCTCCCAGCGGTACCGTCTCCTGGTCCTGCAGCTGACTCCTGTAGTGCCGGACCGTCTGGAGGCCAGAAATCTCCACACCAGTTTTTGAGGTGATGATTCCAGCGCTAACAGAGTCTGGATTGATGCTTTCAACAACAACATACCTGATATCTGTATCAAACTCCTCCAGGTTGATCACAAAGCCCCTGTGGACATACACACCTTTCAGCATGTCTTTCACCAGCTCATGGACCAGTTTAGGAGGTGTGTGTTTCTTAAACTCAACCCTCTGGACCACCACTGAGACTTTAACACCTTTCAGTTTGGGACAGGACACAGGTGAGAGGTGGCCGGGCTCCAGGTTCAGGTGAGCGGGGAGCTGAGAGATCAGACCGGGGGAGCAGCACTTCAGGTCCATCTGCAGGAAGCCCTCCGCCAGGTCCGGCCGGGGCCAGGCGGTGCAGAGGCAGCTTCCACCGGGAACAGACACCAGCAGCGGGGAGCCCAGAGTCAGACCCAGCGCCGACATCAAGCCCGGACCCAGCCTGCACCTCTGGGAGCCCCGGTCCGATGGAGCCGCCGACAGCAGCCGCAGAGACTCCATCAGCTGCTGGCAGTGAAACAAAAACAGGGAAACAGACGTTAATTCTTCATTTTCAGATAAGTTTCGGTTTAACACAGAAGTGAAGCTTCAGCTGATTCTAAAGGTTAGCCAGGCTACATGCTAGCAGCTAGCTGCTAGTTAGCTTCATATTAGCTGGATTTATTACTGAATAAAAACGGTGACATAATCACATACCAGATAACTGCTAACACCGGGCAATAACAGCTAAAAAGTATCAATGTTAGAGGAGCTGACAGGAACAGACCGACTGATGTTTACTAAACCCATGTGGCGACAAAAGATGGCCAACCAAAACATTTCCCTGCGCCTGCGCGAACCTCCTTCTTCTTCTTCTTCTTCTTCTTGTTTTCTTGTTTGACGTTGTTGTACTACATTCTATCGAATATATAAAATAAATGAAATGACAACATTTTAAAATACAATTGTTGTTCAATTTGTGTTCTTATTATTACTGATAATAATAAATATAACGATTATAATTATTATATTATATTTATAGGTTCTATTATTTATAATAACTTACAATAATAATAATGATAATAATAACAACAATAATAATAATAATTTAAAAATGAAATATCTATTTATCTCATTTCAGTGTTATTATTAGGGACAACGTTTTGAAAATGATTTGAAACCTCACTATAAATTTTCATATTGACATTTTTAAATCAAGTAATTGTTGTTGAGTTATTATTATTATTATTATTATTACAAATAATAATAATAATGATTATTATTATTATTATATTTCATTGTTACTATAATTATTGCAATATTTATAGATAATATTATTTCTAATAATAATAATAACAATAATAATAATTTATTATAATATAACATTTTATTATAAATACTACTACTACTACTACTAATAATAATAATAAGAATAATTTAAAAATTAAATATTTATCTCATTTCAGTATTATTAATAAGGATGACGTTTTGAAAATGATTTGAAACTTCACTATACATTTTCATAATAATAAAATTTTTAAACATATTAATTGTTGTTAAGTTTGTGTTATTATTATTGTTATTATTATTATTATCATTATCATTAATAATAATAATAATAATAATAATAATAATAATAATAATAATAATAATAATAATAATAATAATAATTATTATTATTATTATTATTATTATTATTATTATTATTATTATTATTTGAAACCTCACCATAGATTTCCCGGAAAACATGTATCCCATATTATGAATGTACCACCATATAAACAAATGACCTCATTATTTTTCATCTTAATTCATTTGTATGGTTTTTATTTTCAAATAAGTATCGCTATTAACACAGTTTAGGTCTTGTTATGAAGGAAATGTGTTTTTACAATTATTAGAAACATTACTATAAATAAATTTTTAAAAAAAGAACATTTTTCTGCAAAAATCATCCTAAGATTCCATATTCATATATAGTGTTTCTTAATTATTTTAAAAAAAATATTTTTTGTTGTTGAGTTAAAAAAAAAAATCTAATCCGGTACATTTCTTTTATAGCGCCACCATCTTGTAAGTAAAATTTGCACATTAAAAAAAACTATGGTAATAACCTAACATTTAAAAAATCGACAAATTCCTGATAAAAGTGTGTGGAATTATTGTGCAGGAGAGACACTAAAGAAACAGTCGTGGTCGTCCAACAAATTCTAAATTCTACTACCTTTCTGTGCTCTCTGGCGTCACCTTGTGTGCAAAAAAGAAATTAAAATGCATTAAATATTTAAACAAACATGACTAGAAGTTATGCCCCCAATTATGTGCGTACTAATGTTATTTCACAGCTTCCCAGAAAACAACAGGAGCTCCTGAGAGGCCGAGCATCGACGCAGATCTTTTTAAAATGAAATTACAGGCGACAGGTAATCCTGATTTCTGACATGTTAATCCAGCCTGTAATTGGCAGGTAGCCTGAGTCCATCTGCGTCAAGGTGGTCAGGAGTGGAGTCACGTGGTTTCCTATTTATACATAAATAGTGCGGCTGTGATATCGAAACTGCGGAAGGTCGTCTGTCTGTCCCTGCGAACGGACGGAAGGATTTTGGGGTCGGACTTGTCTCAGGTGACTCCTGCTGCTGAGGGGAAGTTGAACCACCTGGAAATCTGAAAGGCAAGTGTGAGAATAACCATCCAGCAGTCAGTTAATGTGTGACTGAATGAGTGGAGGCTCAATGGCACCATGTGATGATTCAGTAAATGAATGAATGGATGAAATAAAATAAAATAAACAAAAGCGAATACGTTAAAAAAACAACTAATCAAACACTCCATTCACAGCAGTGCAAGTTTCCACTCTCATGTGCTTCCCAGCTGTGATGTTTAGTGTTTTTATTGATGTGCAAACACCACGTTTGTGCTGTTTTGATTGTGTAAGAAGGTGTTAGCGGTGTCTGATCCGTCTCCTCCTGCCCCACAACTCTTTATCTGAGCACTGATTCCTGCTCACAGCAACCAGGCCAGACTTGGCACGGTTCCCCTCAGCGCCGTCATAAGACCAGATCTCGCGAACAAGCCTGGAGTGTGTGTCCAACCCTGGGCCCTGTGTGTCCTGCAGGGCTGAAATGTCACTCTGCTGCATGTAGGCCTCTCACCACAGACATCCTGAGAGTGTGGCTGGAGGCTCTGGAGCTTTTTTTGAGGGGGGATTATCATGTTTTTTGTTCTCTGACAGCAGAAGTAGTCACCAGTTGTCTCTGCTTGTTGTTTGTGTTCCTAATAAAGAGCTAGAGGGAGTCTCAGGGAGGTGCCATGTCGACCCTCCTGCGTTGCATCTCCAGCCCTTCTGTGGTTTTGTTCCAGCGAGGTGTCCAGAGGAAGGCACCCGGAAGGAGGCATTTCAGGACTTTCCCTGTGTTATGGGACCAAAAGGCCTCCAGAGGTAGGAAATGTTCAACTCTATTAAAATCTCCCTGCTTCAGCTGAAAACATTTCCCCCCATTTCGCGTGCTTTTCTTTCTGGGTTTCCTCTGGTTCACTCAAGGACACGACGGCGGAAAAAAAACTTCAAGCGAGTGTTTGCAGCAGGTTCCTAGAGATGTTCCCAAAATAGGGCAAGCTGTTGTGAAGCAGGCCGCAGCCCCAGACACTGCTAACATGTGAGAGGTCAGTTAAAGGTGACATGTAGAACCCGTCTACAGCCCGCTGACAGCTCTCTTTGTTTATGGAGCTGCTGGAAGGGCACATGCCAGGGAGTGTTTGTGGAAGTTTTGAGTGACTGAGAGCGTTTTAAGTTTGAATTTTGAGTGTGTCTGTGTGTGTCTGTGTGTGTCTGTGTGTGTGTGTGTGTGTGTGTGTCTGTGTGTGTGTGTGTGTGCTGGCTCGCCACCAATCACCTGCTAATAATGTCTCCATGGTGGCGAGGTCACCGTACCATGTATGGAGGGAAATGTGTAACCTGATACTGTTCCCAGACGCACAATCTGAGTTCCACACTGGAAGTCGACCAATATGTGTTCTCCGGGTCCGATACCGATTATTGGTGATCAAGAAAGGCTGATATTTGGAACCGATATACATTAAATAAAATGTTTTACCAGCATGTGATGGCAGAGAACCTGTCATTCATAACTAGACTCCTTCATTAGTCAGGGTAACTATAACTGAATATGTTAAATAGAAATAAGAGGATGCTCTCCTCTATTTATGTGGGATCGACTGTTTGTTTTCTGCAGTTATGCGTCTGCTGTTCTTCTCTATTTTCTTAATCTTACTCTGTTCTGTCACTTTTATTGCCTACTAAGGTCAATCATATTGTAAATCATTATTAATTGTTGTTTTCCAGACTCTGTTGTCTAACTTGGCCATTAGCATAGCATTAGATACTGTGAGATTAGCTGGGTCAATATATAATTGAGGGATTTTTGAAGTCCATGGGCTATATCTTGTATACATTTTTATCAAAAGTAAAAAAACTGACATTTTTATGTTCATTATGATCATGTTTTTACAAATTCCCTATTTATTTATGAAGGAAACCATCACTTATTAATAAAAAATGACTGGATATCACTAAAATGTCAACTAAATAACCGTCTGAATTTAATAACAACCACCTTCTAATGAGCTAAACAATAATAAAAGGAGCTTATGTGTTCTTTATATTAAGATGAGATAATCATGACAGATATTTCTTTTTTGGCAATTTGGAAAATAACAAATTGCATCTGTGTCTGAGAAATGACTTCCAAGTTCCCCATTACAAAAACACCTCTCAAGGAAGTGTGTTAATTCCAGATCACATGACCTGCTCCACATGATGTCATTTCCTCCTGAAGAAAAGACTGGCCAGACTCTAAGGCTTTCTGAGTTATTTGATATAAAGTAGTCAACAGGTTTACTACAATATCTTTAGAAATAGCTTTAAATTTTACTCAGTTCTGTATATATAATGTTTAGGAGAATCTTTCTGTAAAAATGCCATGTGGTGTTTGGTTATAGGCGGCCATGTTGATTGTAGGCCTGAAAACAGCAAAAATGTCAACTATGATACAAAAAGTCCCGCAATTATATACTGAGCCATCTAGACTTCTTCATTGGTAAGGGTGACTAAAGCTGTAACTTTCTCTGTTCTATTGCTTTTATTTTTATTGTTTTCCAGACTTTGTTTCAGGTTAAACTGTGGCTGCCTTCTAGCCTAGCCATTAGCATAGCATTAGCTACTGTGAGGGTAGTTAATTTCCCGGTTTGTGGCAAAAGCTTGTGGTTCTTGTTCAGTTCTCTGATTTAGAGACATTTCTGAGATCACAGAGTGACTTCCGACAGAGAGAGGAGGCAGCATCAGACCTCAAGTAGAGCATTTCATTTATTGATTGAAGCCAAATATCAACCACAATAATTGGTCTATCCCCAAACTACAAACATGTTCTGTTGTGTTGTCGCACAAAAACATGAACAATATTCCCCCTGTTTTTCCTTCTAATGTGTTTTTCAGTAACTGGTTGTAATATTCACCCTCACCTGTCTCCCGTCCCGTGTGTTCAGGTGTGCTCTACAAGGACGTGGTGGTTGGAGTTCCTAAGGAGACGGTCCAGAATGAGCGTCGTGTGGCCTTGTCTCCTGCCGGCGTCCAGGCTCTGGTCAAACAGGGCTTCAGGGTGCAGGTGGAGAGCGGAGCCGGAGACGAGTCCAAGTTCTCCGATCAGCAGTACAGAGACGCAGGAGCCACGATTACCGACGTGAAGGGAGCGCTGGGCTCAGATCTGGTCCTCAAGGTCGGTACACATCTGCTGCTGATGCTGTCCTTCTTTGTTTAACTTTCAATTTCTACTTCTGGTTTTCAACATGCTTTTTGTCGTGTGAACAGATGGCCATACCCTACAACTAACATTTTCTTGTCCTAAGTTTATTATTTTATTCTGATTTGTAATTTTTAAGTTGTTTGTGGTAGTATAATTCAGATTTTTTTTCTTAGATTTCTCCATCAGCTCTTCTTTGGTGAAGTGAACCTTCTGTATGTTCTTTGAGGCTCTTATTCTGAATTTACATTTCTAATGTTATCATGATGGACAATGTTTGGAAAATCTTTAGAAACTTTGCTTTAAATTTCACAGAAATTTTTAAAAATGGATTCATCAAGGTTTGTACATCTTTCAATCATCTTTTCTTCACTCTAAGTGTAAAGTTTTAAAAAGATGTTTTGTTCTTTTATTGTTTAGATGTTTAAAATGTACACTGTGTACTAATATAAATAAATAAATCTGTTAAAAAATAAGCAAACAAATGTGAAAATTTAAATTTTTCATTCCACTCATTTTTGGTGAGGCAAGTCTTTGAGGCTCTTATTAAGAATTACAATGAAAAAAATATTCAAATTAATTCAAATACATCTTTGTTATCATGTTACACAATATTTTGAAAATCTTTAGAAACTGTAAATTAAATTTCACATAAATTTTAAATAGATTCCTCGTCATCATTGTTCTCAGTTTATTTTATTTTGATTTGTATTTTTAAAGTTATTTGTAGTAATATAATTATATACTTTTTTCCTTAAATTTCTCAGTCAGCTCTTGTTCAGTGAAATGAACCTCCTGTATGTTCTTGGAGTTTCAGGACTTTGGTCTGCTAATTTAGTCTTTTTTTTGTACAGTTTAAGTTGAGACATAACCAATTTTTTGCTGCTGGATTTCAACTTCTGTTTTGTAACATTTCAGGTTCGAGCCCCCAGTTTGAGTGAAGCGGATCACCTGAAGCCGAAGTCCACCTTGGTGAGCTTCATCTATCCGGCACAGAACCCAGAGCTGATGTCGAAGCTGTCGGAGAGGCAGAGCACGGTGCTGGCCATGGACCAGGTGCCCAGAGTCACCATCGCTCAGGGCTACGATGCTCTCAGCTCCATGGCCAACATCGCTGGGTAAAGAAAACGCATCGTTGTGTGCAGTCTCTGTTCAGGAATGCCTAGCTGCAGTAAATGTGATTTTAACATTTATTTTGTAGGTACAAAGCTGTAGTTCTGGCTGCCAACCACTTTGGCAGGTTCTTCACTGGTCAGATCACAGCTGCAGGAAAAGTACCTCCAGCTAAGGTAAAAGCTACCTCCAGCTGGTCTGATTTCCAGCTTCTCACACTTTTTTCTCTTCATTCTAACTTAAATAGAAGTGTAATGTGGACTGTGAGTCTCCTGGTGTTTATGCATGTTTCTGATGAACACAGGTTCTGGTTATCGGAGGTGGAGTCGCTGGTTTAGCAGCAGCAGGAGCAGCCAAGTCAATGGGAGCCATAGTCAGAGGGTTTGACACCAGGTATAAGAAAGAAGGAAAGAAAATCTCTCCGACTCAGTGATGATGATGGTGATGGTTCTGGTTTTGACAGTGAGCTGAGTGTTTCTTGTCTGCCAGGCCAGCAGCTCTGGAGCAGTTCAAGTCATTTGGGGCAGAGCCTTTAGAAGTAGACATCAAGGAGTCTGGCGAGGGGGTCGGCGGTTACGCCAAGGAGATGTCAAAGGAGTTCATTGAAGCTGAGATGGCCCTTTTTGCCAAGCAGTGTAAAGAGGTCGACATTGTCATCAGCACCGCCCTGATTCCAGGTCAGTCACACTGGTACCTTCTCCTACTTTTGTCTTTATGTTTTGGTTTTTAAAGCATCGTTAATTATTGTTATTTTGCAGCAACATTGAACCAAATGACTTAATTGAAAGAGATTATTCGTAGCCATAAACCTACTGAGAATTATCACCAAACTCTGCAAGTGTGCCGACCTTTAGTGGCCTGGTAATGTGTATAGTTGAGGTTCAATTGCTCTAATTAAAATTAGTATGTCCCAATACATTGTATGTTAAATGTAGTATCCTCAAAATACTAAGGTGCAGGTCCCATTTTGCAGTATGCAAGCCAGAATGTTTTTTCTGACCTGCATAGTCAGAAACCAAAGATACGTCACATACTCTACCAATCAAAGTTTGGATGCACCTTCTCATGCAGTGGTTTTTATTTAATTATTTTCTCCATTGTAGATGAATACTGAAGACATTAAAACTATAAAAGAATGCGTTTGGAATTATGTTGTAAACAAAAGTGTGAATCTTCAGCATTAATCTTCAATGTAGGAAATGATACAAATAAATAAAAAGCATCGAATGAGAATGTGTCCAAACTTTTGACTGGTCGTGTACGTCATGGAATCTTGCAAGCATAAACAAGCTTGACCTGCAGAGAATACGCAGACGGATGACGGCTTTTTTTCACAACAAACTGACAGATATATGTGCAAATGGTGCAGTATTATAGAAGTTACTGTATGCAACAGTATGTGCTTTGCAAGGACAACAGCAATAAATATTGAGATTTAAAGCCAACTGATGTGATTTTGAATTCAGAACGTATAAAAATGGATCATTTAGCAGCCCAAGGACCCAGATATGTTATTTGATAGGAGCGGAGATTGAGGAATTTACAAAATGTGGTGTGTAGACATCCAACAGTGGCAAACTTTCCTGGTTTGTTTGACTGTATGAGGCTGTGAACCAATGAGGCAAGCTGTTTTTTCTACTTGTTGAAGTGTTTTTCTCCCCCCTTGTGGCCATAAATTGCCCACTGCAGCTTTAATGTGGATTCACTGTCCTCTCTAATTCCTTATTTGCATGTGCTCCTGTTCCCGTGCAGGTAAGCGGGCTCCCATTCTGATTAAGAGGGAGTTTGTGGAGTCCATGAAGGACGGATCTGTGGTGGTGGATTTGGCTTCAGAAGCGGGAGGCAACATCGAGACCACCAGGCCTGGAGAGCTGCACGTTCACAAGGTGAGGATTCTGCTTCGCCAGCAGATGTTGAGGAAAAAAGAATCCAAAAGAAATATTTAGAGTTTGTCAACCACTGTGGAACATTTACAGATCGTGTCTATTCTTTATTTTTTATATTAACCAGGGAGTAACACACATCGGCTACACAGACCTGCCCAGCCGCATGGCCACACAAGCCAGCACTCTGTATTCCAACAACATCTTGAAGCTGCTGAAGGCCATCAGCCCTGACAAGGAATACTTCTACTATGAGCCCAAAGAGGAGTTTGACTACGGAACAATGGACCATGTTATCCGTGGGACTCTGGTGATGCAGGTGGGTTCTGATTTGCTGTAAGTGTCTCCTGGCAGTCTCCTCCGTCTCCGCTGGCATCCGTCCCTCCCTCTCAGCGTGAGCTGTCAGATCCTGTCATGCTACGATACGGTGCCAAATGAGCACTAAAACCCAGTCCCAGCTGGGAATCGCTCTTGTTGGATCCCAGCAAGAATGTTATGAACGTTTCAAAATATACTTTCCCAGGAATTTTGGCTTCGACACATTGTTTATGGCAGAGAAAGCATGCAACCTCAACAGGACATATCAGTTTACCCCTTGTTAAACTGAGCATTATTCAGGCCCCTTTAAAGAGAATTTATCTTCGAAACCACTGCTAACTGGTTCATGATTGCTGTTTGTTCAGTATAATCTCCGAGGCAGTCCCTGGGTTTGTACTCCGAGTGCTCCCACCTTCCAGCTGAGATCTCCCACAACGCAAAAGGCTTGATGTCTGTTTCTCACGCACCACTTTGTGGACATCCTCTGTGTTCTCACTGGTGTTCCTGCGTGTTTTCTTTTTTTCTTCTTCTGGTGTGTGCAGGAAGGCAAGAACATGTTCCCGTCCCCCCTCCCGAAAACAGCCCCGCCAGCCCCAGTTAAACAGAAAACAGTCGCAGAGTTGGAGGCCGAGAAGGCGGCGGCAGTTTCCCCCTTCAACCGCACCATGACCTCTGCTGGTGTCTATACAGCAGGTCAGAGCCACGCAGAAATGTTCAGACTTCTACACGTTTGGAACAATCTTATATGCTGTGAAGCTACTAAGGCAGGGGTGTTTAACTCATTTTAGTTCAGGTTCCACATTCAGCCCAATTTGATCTCCAGTGGGTTGGACCAGTAAAATCACAACATAATAACCTATAAATAACCACAACTCCTAATCTTTGCTTTGTTTTAGTGCAAAAAGTTGAAAAGTCTGAACAAACTTGGGATTTTTCTGCTCTGTGTTCGTCGGATATTAAATTCCTCTCTGCTCACTATGGAGCACTTCAAAATAGAGCCGGAAGGGGAAAAAGTCAACAGTAATTTTGATAAGGAATCAGTTTTCAAGCAATAATATCAAACATTTAGCCTTGGCTCTCTCTCTTGGCTGCTTAACTTAGATTATGGAACTGAAAATGTTTAGACTTGGACCTGATGGAGTAATCTGGAGATGTCCACTTGCCATGTTTTATTGATCAGACGATTAATTTATTACTCCAGACAGTCACTGGCTGATTCATGGATGGAAAATCCCCAACAGCTCGTTCCAAACGATCTTATTTGGAAGTCAGTTTTCATTTTTTGAACAACAGTCATGATTGCTAAAATTACTGAAACCACTAGATTTTAATATGATTTTTTTTTTTTTTTTTTTTAACGCTACTCTACTATAATTGAGCTCAGTGGATTAATTAAATCTAACATTTGAGTTCAGTTCTTTCAGAGAAACTATGAATCACAACACTTGGATTACTGGTTTTAATAATACCAAAGGGTTCGTCTTATTCAGTTATTCCACTGCTTTAATGGGGATTATTGGCTGCAAACTGACTGGAAAACAACTGACGCTCATGATTTCCTGCTACACTGTAATCACGCAGAGGCATAGAAACACAACAACAACAACACTGCTCTGTCTGTCTGCAGGTTTGTCCACTTGTCTGGGTCTCGGCATCATCTCCCCCAACGCCGCCTTCACTCAGATGGTCACCACCTTCGGTTTGGCCGGGATCGTTGGATACCACACGGTTTGGGGCGTGACTCCCGCCCTGCATTCACCCCTCATGTCGGTCACCAACGCCATCTCAGGTCAGATATGAGATACTACATTTAGAAACCTAGTGAAGGTGGTTTTTGATTGGGAATTCTGTGATGTTGAGAGACGAGTGAGGAGACGGACTCAGATGGATTATGTTGAGAATAAGGTTTACTGCTATCAGGAGAGGTGATGTGAGCACTGGCAGCATCAACTCTGAGGATTCTCTTAAACCTTGAGTTGGGATTAATGCCACATTTAGATTACGGCCCAATATGGAGACAACTTGTCTACTAAGAAACTAAACAGTATCTGGGTCAATGTATAATTGAGAGAGTCCATGGGATATATCTGCATACATTTTTATTAAAAGTAAAAAAAAAAAAAAACTAATGTTTTTATTTTCATTCTGATCATATCTTTACAAATGCAATAATTATTTATCATGGAAACAATCACTTCATAATAAAAATGACTGGATATCACTAAAATGTCAACTGTTACAAAAAGTCCTGCAATTATATATTTACCCGTCCAGAATGACTTGAAAATGATCCATTATTATGGAAAATTTGTCCTAAATGACTCAAAACTTGTCCAAACTGGCTCAAAAATTGTTGAGAATGACTTGAAAATAATCCATAATTGCAGAAAATTAGTCCAGAATGACATAAAATTTGTCCTAAATGACTCGAAAATTATCCCAAAGACACAAAAATGATCCAAAATGATGAGACACGATCCAAGCTGACATAAAACTTGTTGAAATTGACAAGAAAATTGTCCAGGTCAATATATAATTGAGGGACTTTTGAAGTCCATGGGCTAGATCTTGCATACATTTTTATTGAAAGTTTAAAAAAAAAAAAAAAAAAGAAATTTAAAAATATTCTTTATGATCATGTTTTTTATAAATTCCTTAATTATTTATCATGGAAACATTCACTTATTAATAAAAAATGACTCGATATCACTAAAATGTCAGCTAAATAACCATCCCAATTTAATAACAACCACCTTCTAATTAGCTACACAGTAATAAAATGAGCTCATTTAGAAATAGTATTGATTGTGTTCTTTTTATTAAGTTGAGATAATCATGACAGATATTTCTTTTTTGGCAATATATCAAATTTTGATTGGAAAGACTCCGAGGCTTTCATAGATATTTAATATAAAGTAGTGTGTGAGTATAGTTTGGATTTGTCACATGTCAACAGGTTTACTACAATATCTTTAGAAATAACTTTCAATTTTACTCAGTTATATATATATATAATATTTAGAAGAATCTTTTTCTAAAATGCCATGTGGTGTTTGGTTATAGGCAGCCATGTTGATTTTAGGCCTGAAAACAGCAAAAATGTCAACATCGATATCTGTCAACTACGTTACAAAAAGTCCCGCAATTCTATATTGACCCTTCTAATCTTAACCAAATCATGTTTTTCTACAGCAGTTGTCTCTCTCATGTATCTTCTTTTGCAGCATCTGCGTTTCTCAGGGTCACATTAGGGACAGAGAGGCCTGAATGCTCCCAGCCTCAGTCTGGGAGAAGCAAATAGGAACAGAGGTCAAAGGTGATAACCTGTAGGATAATTTGAGGTGATCTATAAGTTCTACAACTTGATTCAAGGTGACTGCAGTTGACGGATGCAACCTGCATGATATTCTGGAAACTAACAGCTGCAAGGAAATACCTCGATAAGGGGAAAGAGAGTAATTTTTCTTTCACAAATCCCTCCTTTTTGATTGTAAGATCAAACCTAAACTTTAATTCAAAAGGGAAAATTACAACAAGAGGAAACCTGGTCAGAGAATCCAGACAACTGATCCTGTAGCATCTTAAAAACAGCATTTCAAATCAGAATATGAATCAAAATACAACTGATCACATTCTCCTGTAGATTATAAAATCCAAATGACAATTATTAAGATCAATCAGAGTGTATGATATATCAGGTAGCAGGTAGGAACGAAAACCCATCCCACTGGGGAAAAAACTTTCCTACCACCCCCCTATAAGTTTGGAAATAGATTGCCTACACCTCATTCATGGAGCGGTGATCCTAGAGTAACAGTATTTTATTTTTTTCTGTTTTTTTCTGTCAGGTCTGACGGCAGTAGGAGGTCTGGTGCTGATGGGTGGAGGCCTCACTCCCTCCACCCTCCCCGAGAGTCTCGCTCTGGCTGCTGCCTTCGTTTCCTCCATCAACATCGCCGGTTTGACATTAAAAATAACTGTAGAGAACATGATTCATTGCTGGCTCAACCAATTTCTAACTGTCTCTTTCTTATCTCTGGTGGTTTCAGGTGGTTTTCTGATCACTCAGAGGATGTTGGACATGTTCAAACGTCCCACTGACCCTCCGGAGTACAACTACCTGTATGCGCTGCCCGGAGCTGCGTTTGTTGGAGGGTATGGAGCCTCGGTGGCTGCTGGATACAGCATTGAGCAGGTGAAGGGACAAATGTCTTGTCTTTCCTCTTAGAAATGCATAAATGAAACGGCTTGTCAGTCAATGGAGTCACTGAAGTGGTGCTTATAGCGAATTCATAGTTTGTTTTAAATGTGGTCACTACTGCTTGTATAACTACCTTTTAAGCATAGTTAATGTTACACATAATGCATATAATTTTCTATGTTTCTTTATAATTATAATTTTATTTTATGGTATTAAATATTGTTAAGACTATGAAATGTCAGAATACTGAAATATTTCAAAGGTGGCATCTATAACTTTTTTCGTGTCTCCAATAATTCAGGTCTTTGAGCAAAACTGGATACAACATTCAATTACTAGTATTACTTTTACTTTGATTTGGCCAAAAACTATAGGACAGTGTTGGAACTTAATGCAGTTCAATATCCTGTTTGTGTGAAGTTCAGGAGCTCTAAAGTGCAGCTGTCACAACATAATCAGCAGCACTGATCAGTAAATAAATATATAAACTTACAACAGCAGACAAAACTGCCAGAGACAAACTGATCAATCTCAGTCGATCCCACATAAACAGAGGAGAGCGTCCTAATTTAATCACTCCTGTTTTTATTTTACATATTCAGTTATCGTCACCCTTATTAATGAAGAAGCCTAGTTATGAATGACAGGTCCTCTTCTATCACATGCTGTTAAAACAGTACATTTAATGTATGTCGGTCCCAAATATTGATTATCTGCCTCTTTTGATTTCCAATTATCGGCATCAGTATCGGCCCTGGAAAACCCATATTGGTCAATGCCTCTTCAAAACCAATAATAAATGGATTTTGCCCAATATGGCCCCTTTTTTAATTTAGTGTATTCCTTCGTGCTCACTCTGCTGTGACTATGATTTAAGTCTGACTTGTGTTTTCTCCTCAGATGATGTACCTGGGCTCGGGTATGTGCTGCGTCGGTGCGCTGGCCGGTCTTTCTGCCCAGGGCACCAGTCGCCTGGGGAACGCCCTGGGCATGATGGGAGTAGCTGGAGGCATCGCTGCCACCCTCGGGGCCCTCAAACCCTCCCCAGAGCTGCTGTCTCAGATGTCTCTGGCCATGGCCACCGGAGGAACCCTGGGTAGGTAGATCTCTGCATGTAGAGGACCCACAACTATAATACACTGGAAAAAAATGCCCCTGTCAAAACAAGAAAAAAAAAAAAAACTTATTTCAAGGAACTTTTACCTTGAAATAAGTGAAAAAATCTGCCAATAGAACAAGTGAATCATGGCTTGGTGAGATTTCTTGAAATAAGATATGATATTTAGAATATTGAGATCTTAAAATTAGCTGAGAAAACTTATTTTCAGCTATATTTTACCAGGATTGTCAAGCTTAGGTGTCTTAAAATAAGCCAGATATGCTTAAAAATAATAGTTTTTCACTCAAAAATAGATTTTTGCTCTCATGTAACCTCCTAATTTGAGATGTATTAAACTTATTTTGAGTTTTCTTGTAAAATTCAACTCAAAACAAGATAATCTCAAGATTGTTTGACTTGACAAGACATTTAAGATGCATTGTCTTAAAACAAGTCCCTCCATCTGCTGAAATGTCTCTTGTTAAGTGAATTTATCTTAAATCAAGTAGGATGAGACGTTTTGACTAAAAATAAGACAAATGGACTTGGTTAGATTTTGAGTTTTTGCAGTGTACACATGATATAGTGATGACAGACTTGGATTACTGCGCTGCAAAACGCATCCTCTGGCTCTGATTATGGTTCATTGCAGCCTGAATCTGCTGTACTTTTTTGTCTCATGATTAGTGAGGCAACTTTGGATTGAAAAAGAAACAAAATTTATAAAGTTGGGGTGTGGCTCTTCTTTTTTTTGAAGTCCAGCAGTTTGTTTAGAAAACTACCAGACCACCATGAATGAATTGCTGCTTATTAACTTTGCATGCGGCTCCTCGGGTCTTTGAAGAGAGTGAAGTTTTTGCTAATTCATAACAGAGCATCAGTCATCCTGTCTGGACGCAGAGATGAGTGGATTCCGTCATCATGTGTGAATGTTGTACATGTTAATAGTAATTTAAGAAGCAGGATGATAAATGATGCTGTAATCCTCACACACACACGGGCAGACAACCACGAGGGTTTAGTCGGTGTTAAATTAGTGTCCGTATGCTTTTGAGAAAACACAATTAAATGCTTAGAACTCATTTGTTTGTCTTTGAAGATCAGGCCCCATAAATGAAAGCAGACTTCAGCCGTTTAGCCCTTTAACCCAGCGGTGTCAAACTCATTTATTTCAGGGGCCACATTCAGCCCCGTTTGATGTGGGCCACACCAGTAAAATCAGAGCACACTAATCCAAATCTTTGTTTTAGCGCAAAAAAGTCTGTTCTGAAAATGTTCACATGTAATGAATTATCTTTTTGCAAAACATTATGAACAACCTGAAATGTCGAGACACAACGTGACAACAAAATGGACAAACGACACAAGTGAGAAAAAAGACACAAAATGACAAAAATGAGACAAAAAACAACAAATAGAGCGAAACACAAAGTGACAAAATGAGACAAAAAGGAAACAAAACCATAAAAACGAGAAACAAAACCATGAGACAAACGACAAAAGTCAGACAAAAACAAGACAAAATATTACAAAAATGACAAAAGCGAGAAACAAAATAATAAAAAATTAGACAAAAGTTACAAAGCTGCCAAAAAATGGACAAATGACAAAAAGAACAAAATGACAAAAGTGAGACAAAAAACTAAATTTATAGCTTTACTAATTTATAATCTGGAATTTTTACACTTTGAGGACTGGATTGGGCCTTATGGAGGACTGGTTTTGGCACATGGACCACATGTTTGACACCCGTGCTTTAACCTCTTTATTTTTTCATGTTTTTACCTCTTAGATGCTTTTTACAGAGCATGAGAAGTTTGGTTCTGGTGTTTGTCTCAGCCAAACATAATAACTCACTGAGATCTGTCTTTTTTTTTTAATCTTGACTGCAGGTCTGACCATTGCCAAGCGCATTGAAATCTCAGACTTGCCGCAGCTCGTGGCAGCTTTCCACAGCCTCGTGGGGCTGGCGGCCGTCCTCACCTGCGTTGCAGAGTTCATGATCGAGTATCCTCACCTGGAAACTCACCCAGCAGCAGGTGTGCTCAAGACGGTAGCTTACCTGGGCACCTACATCGGAGGCGTCACCTTCAGTGGGTCTCTGGTGGCCTACGGCAAGCTGCAAGGTAAAACGTCCTAGCATCTACCGTACGAGTGCATGCAGATATCGTGCATGTGAGATGTTTGAAGTCAGTAGACCGCCATTTCAGGTCTGATCGGGGTTCCTCTTTAGACACAGACGTTCTAATATCTGTATAAACATGACGAGCTTTATGTCCTCTTGCTCTGATTGTCCCTTTCATGTAGTTAAAGCCAAAGATCCTCTGTTAAATCCAGGCCTGGACTAGAGGGCTTCGGGTGCATGTGTCGGCAGTCTCTAATTTACGTAGTAGTGCGACTGATCAAGAGGAACACATGAGAAGCTTTCTGGTAATTTGTTCTGAGCAGGGCAGGGCAGGGCAGCGGCTGCATGGCTGTGGTCGGCGGAGGGCTGCTGGCTGATTTGTGGATGAGACAGACTCTCAGACAGCTGATTAGAGGCTGAGTCTGAGAGCACAAAGGCAGTCAACACTGATTAAGAGAAAAGTGTGCTCGCATGTTTTATCTGCCAGTTATCCCAGTGACAGTAATTTGTGGCTTCTCTGAAAATGTGTTTTTCAAATATGTTGTGGGTTGTAGGGATCCTGAACTCTGCCCCCCTGCTGCTGCCTGGAAGACACATGCTGAACGCCGGACTGATGGCGGCGTCGATGGGAGGAATGGTGCCCTTCATGCTCAGCTCCAGCTATGGTACTGGCATGGGCTGTCTGCTGGGAGTGTCTGGACTTTCCACTGTTATGGTGAGTTTTGAAGCTGCAGTCAGGTGGGGGCAAAAAAAGGAAAAAGGTTTGCAGTTTCTCCTTCACTAGAAATGTCTGTTATACTGATATACTGAGACATCAGCATGGAATAAAACAGTCTTTCTGGCTCAGAATGGGCCTTTGGAGGGGGACTATGATTCACATCCGGCATGACTGGTGTGTGTACAGTAACTGCAACTTATTTTACAGAAATTTTGACTTTTTCCTTTAATTTTGACCATTTGATAAACAAAAATGTCTACTACACTTGAATCAATTAAACCCCAATTAGCAAAAAAGGTTTAAAAAAAAAAAAGTAAATTTTTTTTCTTCTTGACCCTCTGAACCCCAGTGTAGCTTCATTTGTTGGTCATTTGGCGTTGCAGTATAAAATTCTGTACCTCATGACTAGAAGTCTTTTGTGAACAATAACAAAGTCAAAATGCAATAAACTGTAAAAAATGAAAGTTGAATTTCTTTCATTATTTTACAACAATTAAGAAATCCCCCGGAATAAACATGTTCAACATTTTCTCAAGTATCCACAGGTGTTATCAATACAAAACAAACATGCGACTCCACATACTATAGATATTTTCCTACATGCATTTTTAATTTATCGATCTGCTCTGTGTAATAACAGCTTGTAATTCAGCCGATTTCCCCCCGTCACTGTTCATTGAAGCTGAATCACTGGCTTCTTAGTTTTGCCGGGAAGTGCAGATTTCTTTTTTCCGCAGAATGCGGTTAGTGGAATGTATTCATTTTTGGCAAATTTTTAAATGAGGCATGTAGAATAGCATGACTTTGAGGAAATACCACAATTTCAAGCTTGGATTTGGATGCATTTTTCCAAACAAGCAGCACATTGTGGATGAGTAGTTCAAGGACCGTCAGAAAGTGGAAAATCTGGCATTTCCTTCTGTTTTCACAGTTATTTGCTATGATAAATGGTGTCATTTGACATTTTAGTTTGAAGATGAGATGCCTTTTAAACCCACCGGTAGGGTTTGGGGTGAAGAGGGCTAATTTTGATCACTTTGTCCTGGTCAGTTTCCTTTGGTGCTGGCTAAAATCTCTTCAGCGATCCTTAAAATCTCTTGAATGCAGGAATAACCTGAACGTGATAAACAACTTCTTTATATCAGATGGCAGATATTTTAAAACTCTTGGCTGTTCTCATTGATTAGGAAGAAATCCACTAAAAACAGTCATTTAAGTTGGTTTTAACTTGGTTCACGTGTTTCTTCCTCAACCTCTCCCAGGGTGTAACGTTGACAGCAGCCATCGGGGGCGCTGACATGCCCGTTGTCATCACAGTGTTGAACAGCTACTCCGGATGGGCTCTCTGTGCCGAAGGCTTCTTACTAGACAACAACCTCATGACGATTGTGGGAGCTCTGATTGGCTCCTCTGGTGCTATTCTGTCCTACATCATGTGTGTGGTGAGTAGAGACACATTTTCAGCTGTGCGTGAGCGAAGTCACTCATGATAGTTATCCGAGTTGTCGTCTCCGTCTCTTCTAAGGCCATGAACCGCTCCCTGCCCAATGTGATTCTGGGTGGGTACGGCACCACCTCCACAGCTGGTGGGAAGCCCATGGAGATCGTCGGGACTCACACTGAGGTCAATGTGGACCAGACCATTGACATCATCAAAGAAGCTAACAGCATCATCATCACACCAGGTACACACTGAACACACAACACAAGAGAGGCACCTGTAAAAGGTAGACGTAGCTTCTGACAAGTGAAGTAAAAATACTTTAAACCTGCAATCTTTCTACCAGCCAGCAGGGGGCGACTTCTTTGGTTGCAAAATTAAGTCTGATCGTATCAGCAAATGACCCTACTTCTCACTTAACCTCCTACCTCAGCAAACATTTTACTAAAGAGTTAATGATCTCAATATCTAATTTAAATCTTTCTTCAATACAGCATAGTGTTAATTTTCTAAATTCTGGTCCTTTTTTAGAAGAAAATGGATGATAAAGTCTGAGATGGCAACTTCCAAATGGCAAACTAAAGGGTTCAAAACAGTCCACAAAGTGATGGCTGATGTCCCAGTGGCTATGCCCATCATTAGAGGTTAAAGGTGATTAATGAAGCTTCAAATAGAGGTGTAGAGCAAACTACAGTGGTCTGATTGTGTCACTTCTTTTTATCTTCAGTTGTTGCATTTTTAGACTCAGTTTTGATCTCTAGCTGCTGATGACTTAAATAACAGCACTTGAGAAAATGTGTCGATTTTGCACAGTCTCCTTTTGAGCCACAAAACTCTCAGACAATTTTTCTTACCATATGCAGAAGTACTAAAAAAGACACAGGTTTTATGTGCAAAATCAGTGTTCAGAGTTCCCTGTAAATGTTCAGCTAAGCCCAGGTAGCTATTAATACATCAGAGGAACACCAGGGAGGCATTTCAAGTTCCTCTCTGATTACTGATTCCATGAAAAAAAAATCCCTTCCTGTATCTATAGTTAAGGATGATGCTCCTCACTTGCAGGCTTCTTTCCTTTGCGCTATTTTGTGTCACTATTCCATCCAAATAAAATGGGAAAGGCATGGCACTGCGACTTGGCGGCAGCTTCATCTAGCAAAATAAAATCGATACTAGCCTAAGATACCACTTCCTGCATCAAAATTAAGAACTGAATCTTACACTGTTGCTACCTTAAAGATGTATAAAATCCCCACTTCTCTTTCCATTCACTTCTCTGTCATTGCGGCAGCTCAAGCACACCAGCTCACCTCCGACTCTGCTCAAATACCGTAAAACTATTCCTTGATACACAATTGCAAGTTGTAATATTGGAGTAATTCAGTCAGACCTGTTTGAGCTGGAAACTATAGTATAATAAATAAATGGAAAGCCCCACTCTGTAAATTAATTTGGTTGGTTCCTCAGATTTGTTATGTACGAAACCCCGAAGGTCTGAATCCATATTTTTGAGGCTGTCATCAGTATGCTACTCTTTCAAGGTGGAAATGCTCTGCTGTGGCCTTGACCACTTATTTTGCTCAAGCTATGTCTTCCAGTATATAAAAAACCTTTAAATGGACATATTAACAATGTGATAAATTAGATTTTTCTACCAGGGGGGTCTTTAAACGCTACTGTTTTAGGTGGAGGCAGTCCAAAAATGGACAAAGTTGGTTTATTCATTGCCATTGGAGTAAATCTGTGTTTTGTTTTTTTTTTTGGCATTTTTAATGAGCTAAAGACTAATTTTCAATGGACGTTTAAACCCATACATGTGTTTCGTAGCAGAGAGCATAGAAAAGTCTCGAACTTTTGGGTGAGACAAGTGTAGAAAGATGTTTGGGTTGACATGAGAGACTGAGGTGAAGCACAACATCACCATTAGTCTCTCATGACAGTGTGAATCCTGCTCTGTGCTCCAGCTGCAGCTTTTCAAACTGTCTCGCTCAATAACATCACCCGTCTCTCATCTGATTAACTTCACTAAGCCTGATTGCTCTGCCAAAACGTAGATCCAGAAAGCAAATCTGGAAAAAAAGGTAGAAACATTTGCAAAGTGTTTGGAAATGATGAGGACTGATGGTTGATTGACTCAGAATGAATTGTTAACCACAAGAGGGAGTAGTTTGCTTACAAATGATCCTCCAGGCACCTGGTCACAGACACTGAAACGTTGGGGTTTTTGTATTTGTGTGAGCTAATGACCACATCTTGTTTTATTAACCAGAAAAAGGCAGGCTTGTCTGATGACTGAGTAGTTGTTGAGTGGCCTGAGCGAGAGGAACCACTCTGAATACCTTGGATACTGGGACTGCTGTTGTTTTCCAGTGGCTCCGAACCAACGCAAGGACAGCTGTGTGGTCAAACATGCTGCTTTGATTAGAGAAACAGTGAAATGTCATAAGCACTATTGAGTCCAGACTGAGGACTTCTCCATGTGCTGTCAGCAACAAAGCACGGCGGTGAGGAAACAGAAGGCTCCGGTTGTCTGGGGAATTAGAAGATACGGGTTACAAGTGACTGACTTAAAAAAAAAAACCCCTCTAGATTAGAGATGATGGTGAACTCTACGAAGTACCTGACCACCAGGGTTAAATGGGGGTTATGCAGACGCAGGGAAAACACTTCTTTGCACGCAGGGGACCCGAATGCACACCACACATACAAGTTTCCCTCAGAAAAATGTCTCTTGGACCATTGAACTGTTGTGATTTAATACAGCGAGGAGACTTGTGGTGGATGAGGACAGGGAGAAGAGGACAAAAGAAAAAGAACGATGGGGAGAGGAATAACTGGGTGTATTGTTGTCCTGCTGGATTGTTGTGCTTTTATTTCAGAATGAACAATGGTTGTCAAAGGTGTGTCTTTTCCAATAGGGATATAAAAAAAGCACAATTCCAGAATATGAAATGCTGTAACACAGGGGTGTCAAACTCATTTTAGTTCAGGTTCCACATTCAGCCCAGTTTGATCTCCAGTGATCTGGACCAGTAAAATCACAGCATAATAACCTATAAATAACCACAACTCCAAATTTTTCCTTTGTTTTAGTGGAAAAAGGTACATTCTGAAACAGTTCACATTGACGGAATTATCTTTTTACAAAACATTATGAGCAACTTGAAATTTCTTACAAAAATAAGTTCAATTTTAACAACATTATGCATCAGTTTATCATTTATGTGTTATATTTTACAATTCAGAGTGTCTACAAAGACACAAAACATTTAGTCACAGGTATCTGGAACTGAACAATATAGTTTTTTACTTTATGATCAAAATGACAAAAGTGAGACAAGACCAAAAAAAACAGGACAAAATATTACAAAAATGAGACACAAAATGACAAAAGTGAGAAAACTGAGACAAATGACATGAAACAAAATGAGAGACAACAAAATTTGACAAAAGTTACAAAGTGACAAAAAGACAAAATGAGAGAAAAAAGACACAAATGAGACAAAAAATGACCCAAAAAATCGACAAAAGGACAAAAAATAGACAAACACAGGCGAGACAAAAAATACAAAACAACAAAGACGATACACAAAACGAGACAAACGACAAAAGTCAGACAAAAAAATAACAAAAACAAGACAAAATATTACAAAAATGGGACACAAAATGACAAAAACAAGGAAAAAATGAGACAAATGACACGAAACAAAACAGACAAAAAAAATTAGACAAAGTGACCAAAAAAAATGGACAAACGAAAACAATAGACAAACACAAGTGAGACAAAAAACAAAACGACAAAAACATGACACAAGTGATGAAAAGTCAGACAAAAACAACAAAATCAAGACAAAATATTGCAAAAACGAGACACAAAATGACAAGAACAATGAATAATCTAGTATTTTACTTTATGATCAAAACAACTTATCATGATGTAGAAATTATGTTAAATTTATAGTTTTACTAATTTACAATCTGCAGTTAATGACTTCTCTGGAATTTTTACACTTTGAGGGCCGGATTGGACCCTCTGGAGGGCCACTTTTGGCCCGCGGGCCACATGTTTGACACGCCTGCTGTAGGATAACAGAAGGGGACTGCTAAATCTGCAGATCCGGAGTGCAATAATTCATAAGACTAATGCATGTTTCTGTACTTTTCATGCTTAGGTTGGGGTCTGTGTGCAGCCAAAGCCCAGTACCCGATTGCTGACATGGTGAAGATGCTGACCGAACAGGGCAAGGCTGTCAGGTACGAAGTTTAAACGATCTAAACGCTTCTTCCACTGCTGCTTCCATGCACTTTACAAGCAATCTGAAGTTCGTTAGAAACAGACAGGTGCCTGTTTTACTGCTGGCACCATCGATGAGGGAGCAGTGTGAGTTTTCGGTGCGAATCAACATTTTATGAGACATAATGATTCTTTTCCATCCATCTCCGACAGGTTTGGTATCCACCCAGTGGCTGGTCGTATGCCCGGCCAGCTGAACGTCCTCCTGGCCGAGGCCGGCGTTCCCTATGATGTGGTCCTGGAGATGGATGAGATCAATGAAGACTTCCCAGGCAAAACCCTTTTAAGATTAGTTCTATGGGGAACTGTTGTGTTTACTGCTCCACGGTTGTCATTTTCTCAGGAAAAAAAAGTGACTAGATGATCAGTTCTGTGTAATAAATGCGTTCCACCTTTTGATGTGCACTTGGAGCGGCCACTGTTGTGTCGGGATGTTTAATCATGTTGTGTTTTTAGGACAACAGTTGTTTTCTTAGCAACCTGGCATGCCGTCCGAGACACATGGCTGTGTTTATTACGCACGGAGATAAGTGTGACGCAGGGCTTTGTGTGCTCGTCTGTCTTGTGTATAATAGTGTAAATGTTTGTGACCCACAGAGACGGACTTGACGCTGGTTATCGGAGCCAATGACACGGTGAATTCTGCAGCACAAGAAGATCCCAACTCTATAATTGCTGGCATGCCCGTCCTGGAGGTGTGGAAGTCCAAACAGGTCAGTTTATCTTAACCTACGGAACTCCAAAACCCCAAAATGTCAGGCTTGAAACACACGTCGTCACAATTCCACCATTTGTCAGGGACAGAAACTGTGAAAGGGGAAAGAATCATCAGATGGTTCTCGAGCTAATCATCTCTGACAGGCTGTTCTGTTGAGAAACTTTACCAAATCTAAGCTTTAAAATTTTCATATTGTATCAAAATCACTTTATTCTAACCAGATTGTGTAGAACAGCAAACATTGCTCCTGTTGCTGCAACCTTGAAGCCAAAGTGACTGAGCTGCAGTAAACAGTCACATAAAAAATCAGCTGAGCTGCAGGCCGTGTTTACACAATGCAGAGGAAACTAATTAATTAGAGAGTCACCATTTTCCTCCAGTATTTATAACATCACTGGGTTTACTAAATTTTGCCCAAAGGCATTTGATTGACAGCTCAATCCATCAAGCAAAAGCAAAGACAAAATTTGCCTTTTATATTTACTTATTTATTCCTTTACACATTTATTTCCTTGTTGTTTTTAACAGATTTACCTTTTTTATGGGACTCCTGTGATTCCATAGGAAAAATGTACATATTAATTTAAGATTTTTCTTCCCTTTTTTTTATTTTTTATGAAAGAACTAATTGAAAAAAAATCTACTTTGTTTATTTTCCTTTTTTTTCCTTTTAATGTATAGTGTTCCAACTGTAATACTGCAAGGAAGAAATTGAGTTCTCTCCACTTCTAGTCATGGTTGTGCTGTTTCCATAAAGATGCAGGACTTATGAGTATGAGGAAAAATGAGTAGAAGGAGCAAAAACACCCAGATACTGCTTTGGATTAAAAGTGTTAAAATGTGTTGATGCAACAACATCATGACTTGATTTTTAGAGTTATGGTACAAAAAGTCATCATATCCACTTTTTTTTTTTTTTTTTCTTTTAAATTCCACTCCAGGTGATCGTGATGAAGCGTACGTTGGGCGTCGGCTACGCTGCCGTTGACAACCCCATTTTCTACAAACCCAACACCTCCATGCTGCTGGGAGACGCCAAGAAGACCTGCGACAGTCTGCAAGCCAAGATCAGAGAGGCCTACTACTAGTTACCACTCATCATTATTAATGTGTACAGCACTTCTTAAGTAGATTGACATATGCTACGTTTCCAGCATTGACCTTAAGGAGATATATCTTTTTGGAGAACAGATTTATTGGGTTTGCAACAAACGCGGTGGGGAAGATTCTGAACACGACTTCTTGAAAATAAGGGACATGAATTAGTCGAACACAAATATGTACTGATTTGTAAATAAAATATTTAGACGTATCTGAAGTTTTTGCACTTGAATTCTTTTATGTTCCATTTTTTAACCCTCGTGTCGTCCTGCGGGTCAAAATTGGCCTGTTTGAAAATGTGGAAAAAAATCTATTTTCACAGTGAAACTTCTGATGTCCACATTTTCAACATTTTTGGGAAATCTTTGAACATTTTTTGGTGGAAAAAAAAAATGTTGAAAATGTTTAAGAACATTCACAAAAAAAACATTCCCTAAATTTCAGAAAATTTGCAAAACCTTTAGGAAGAAAATTCCAATAAATCTTTAAAAATTTCCCTTAAAAGTTTTATTTAAAAAATTCCCCAAATTTGGGAAGAAAATTCTTGTAAATATTTTCAAAAAATGAGTAAAAATCTTCCAAAAAAAAATCAACAATTACATATATATATATATATATATATATATATATATATATATATATATATATATATATATATATATATATATATATATATATATATATATATATTAGTAAAACTTTAAGAACATTCAGAAAAAAATCAACCAAAATCCAGCAAATTTCGCTGGATTTTGGTTGATTTTTATGTGAACATTCTTAAAGAAAATATTACAAGTTTTACTGATATATATGGAATCACTTTAGATATTTTTAGGATTTTTTTGGAAGATTTTTACTCATTTTTTGAAAATATTTACAAGAATTTTCTTCCCAAATTTGAGGGATTTTTTAAAAAACAAAACTTTTAAGGGAAGTTTTGAAGGAATTATTCTAGTTTTCTTCCTGAAGGTTTTGCAAATTTTCAGAAATTTGGGGAATCTTTTTACTGATTTTTTAAAAAAATGTTTTCAGACAAGGAAACAATATTTTTTGGTCCCCGTAATTGAGGACAACCGGAGGCTTAATCATAGGAAAATCATAGCTTAAGTAGGAAGAGAAAACAGAGATTTCCCTGCAGAAATTGATGCGTTCTACTTCTTTTCAGAATCATTCAACCTTTTGAGTTCAAGTTCAAAACTACAGTTTTTTTTGTTAAGTCACTGTGTGTCACTTTGCAGACAACTTTATTCCATTTTTATGCTATGATCCAATTATTGTTGCAAATGCAGGCTTTTCATTGTACTTATTCATTCGTTCAACATTTTGACCTTTTTTTTTGGTTTTATTGCATATTCTTATACAAACTGATGTCACAGTATCTTAAAAGAAAAAACTTAGCCACAAAATTAAAAAAAAAACAAAACTGGACATCACACTCAAATGTTAGGCTTACAAATGAATCTGATCTTTCTCTCAGTTCAGTCTCTTGCGGCTGATTTCAGCATTTTCCAGCAGAAGTCTTAGCTTTGTTGATAACTGTGTGCAGGTAGGAGTAGAAGAAGAGCAGGTTGTCGTATTCTCCACTGTACTCCTGAGCGAGGCAATTCTCGTGGAAGTCCTTCAGGAAATAATAAATAGCCTCGATGGTAGCTAGGTAGGTGTCCGGTTTGCCCTTCTGACGGCGCCAGAAACATGTTTTTCTCATCTGCAGCTCTACCTGGAGCAAATCTGTGGGAGAACACGTGTCAGGAAGCACACGAGAACAGAGTGAGATCATGTTTAACTACACTGGGGGTGATGTAAAGCTACTCCTAATAATCACCACAAGTCTTTGAAAAGCTGCACAAATGCACTCTTTCATGATTACCCTGTAGCCTCTCGTCTGTGCTGATCTTGTTGGTCTGGTTCCATGTGCTGTCAATGAAGACCACCTTCTGTAGGGGATACACCCTTGACTCTGAGCTCTTTGCTTCATCTGGGCTTCCTGACTCCAAGTTCTCTGTGGGACCTTGAACCTCCTCGCTTTTCCTCCTCTTTACGCAGGGTTCATCGGAGGAGTCATGTGACCTGCTGCTGCTCCTGTCATGTAAACGCTGCATCATGTGTTGAACTGAAACAGCTCCTGGACCCGGGAACACCAGCACTACCTGGAGAGAGAGGGAGCAGAGCGAAACACAATCTCATCAGCAAAGTCTCAAGTACAACAATCTGATTTTCTAACATATGTTGTTTCTACCGTGCAGTGATTTTTATAAACTTAGGAAGCCGTGAAACAGAGGTAAACAGTTTGACAGAAGACAAACCTAAAAATCCGAAAACACAAGAGCATTCGGTCGAGTAAAATGGATGGGAAAGCAAGAGGAAAAAATGAGTTTTAAACTGTCAAATACAATAAACATACATGCTGTGTAAACTAAAACCACTGGAATTCTGCAAGTCAAGTGGAATTACAGAATCTGATTATCTGATATAAACAGTGTGATCAAATTTAAACCTAACAAGCACTGAATCTGAAAATGCAGCTACTCAATGTTTATCAATATTTAAAGGTTCTATGATTTTTCACTATGAAATTGTAAAAAATCGAAAATTAGCTACACAAAAATACATAATGCGTGAATTTAGTGGGTATTTACAGCATGAAAACAAGACTAAAATGCAGCCGCAGGTGGGAGAAAAAATATGAAGATAGACTAAAGGAAAAACAATTTATCAATCAGCTGATAAAAAGAAAGTAATTAGCAACTACTTGGATAAAAAAAAAATCCACTTTTGATTTGAAACAAAATACACTAAATATTCACTAGTTTAATTTAATAAATAAAGGGAGGATTTGCTGCTTTTTTATATTGTATATTAGTAAATTGTATATCTTTGGATGAAACAAGACTTTTGGAGCTGCTACTTTTGATTTCTAACAGGTAGTTTGTGCTTCCGCTTGCCTTTTTTGATTTTTAAAGCCCCATGGCACTTTGTCCTTCATTCAATGCTTTCTTTGCCCTCATTTCTTACAGATTTCTACTATATCGATCTAGTAAAGGTAAAAAAAAAGCCAAAAAATGGCAACTGGCCACAACTAACCTTGTCCTTTTCATACTCGGGGATACAGGGGTACGTATAAATGGTGACATCACCGGGTGCGAGAATCTTGGCGTGGATGGCGGTGCTCTTGCCATCTGTCTCATTGGGATGTTTGATGATGTCTATCTTCACGGGAAGCTGAGCACAACGTGAAATATGTAGAGTCACATCCAGAAGACAGTTTCAGTTAAACCACACCCAAAAAAATTCTGACATCTCACATCGAAGACATAACATTTTCCACCACAATAAGGCACAGCTGTGAAAATTACTCCACTGCTCTGGTAAAAGAACAATCAAGGCAGCCCTAACCTCCCACTGACCTTTAATGAGGGGATTTCTTGCAGGCTGACACCCACTAATGCGCAGCATGTGTAGCAGAAGAACATCCTTGATCCTCCACATTTAGAGCACTTCAACCTGCCCCTGTGCTGCGCTTCCTCCAGCACCGCATGTGACGCCAATTTTAGACCTTGGAGAGGCTGCTTGGCGAGCTCATGAGCATCCGATGAATCACTGGAGACTGTTGTTTTGTTACGGCAACCAGGATGGAGACGCTGGTCCTGGTCCAGACTACTCATGCTTGCTCTTTAGATGTTGACAGATTCCGAATATGTTGGGCAGACATTCAAAGCTGAGGACGAAACAAATGAGACAAAAATGAAAAGACATAAATATCCAACATTTGCATAACTTTAGAATTAAGTGGCGCAATAATGTGGAAAAACCATTTATCGAGCTGGTAGGTATTCCAAAGGTCAGAGGAAGGTTTTTTCAGACAAATGACTGGAACTAAGCTGGCTGATATTGGGATAGATAGATAGATAGATAGACAGACAGATGGACAGACAGATTAAACCTTTACTGATCCGACAGCAGGGAAATTTTCTGTGTTACAGCAGCAAATAATATAACATTAACATTGTGATGAGACTGGATCATGAGTAGGATTTTAGTTTATGACCGAGCCTGAATGCTGTCCTGTTATAAAGTTTCACATGAGTTAAATCACAAACAAAATCTAGTTTCATGTTACAAGCTTTCTGTTACAGGACTCGTCAATCAGAAAAGAGGCTGTCATGTAATTTGATTTTCACCTAGCCAATACAATCAGTCTACATACAGATAGGTAACAAATTAAAGGAAGATTATGAACACTTGACCTCAACAGTGAGGGAATCTACTGCCTCTGTTTTACTGCTGGCCTCGTTTGGGTCCCAGCAAATCAACACAAAGTTGTCCTGATAGATGAGAACCTGTGACGAAAAACGTCTATCCTGATGGAAGAGTTCTCTTCCAGGATAGAACCATCATCTTCATGGTTTAAAAGACCATGAAGATGTTGTTAATCATATTATATATCCTTCACAGTCACCAGATCTCAAACCAACTGAACACCGAAGTGAGTTTTTGGACCAGCTCTCTCTAAGACCATTATCAGAACACCAAATAAGGGAATATCTTTTGGAAGAATGCTGCTTCATCCTTGTAGTACAGTTCCAGAGAGTTGGAGAATCAATGCCAAAGTGCATTGATGCTGTTCTCATCAAACACTTCATGTTGTTTTATCACCCATCTGTATGAACGATTCGCCAATTTGAGGATTGTAAGACTCTTATTTCTTGGAATTTAATTTTAACTTTATTGCTTTTTTCATACACATTATATTTTGAAATTGTATTCCTATTGGCTTTTCTTGTAGTTTTTTTGTTTGCCAGGAATAAATTCCACTATAATCATCAGTGATGCAATTCGCTGCCCTTATTTGACTGTTCTTTAGAGTGAACTCCTCTTGAAAGTCTTTCTGCTCCTATTCACAGTGAGTGATTAATGATCTCTTCTGGCAGCACATTATTCATTCCTAGTGCTAGTATGAAAGCATCAACACTCAGGCTCAAAATACTGTCACATTATGAGCAGAGACAAGGCGCCAAACATATGTTAAGTGTTTTTCAACCATTTTAAGAGACAGCAGTGCTAAAAAAAAAAAAAAAAAAAAAAAAAACAGGATATAGGGCTAATGGTTACAGCTTTGTTGAAGTCTGACACTAAGCGGGGAGCACTGAAAGGGACAGAAAGAGACTAAACAGAAGGTCAGGAGGGCTGGTTCTGTCCTGGACTGTTCCCTGGACTCCATAGAGGAGGTGGGTGAGAGGAGGATGTTGTCAAAGCTCACATCCATCATGGACAATCCCTCTCACCCACTGCATGACACTGTGGGGTCTTTAAGCAGCTCCTTCAGCAGCAGACTGAGACATCCACCCTGCAAGAAGGAGCGCTATCACAGGTCCTTCATTCCATCTGCTATAAGACTTTACAACATCAGCATCACTGGCTGATGCTAACATAAACTGGACTATATCATATCATCTTAAACCGTGGTATAATCTGCATAACAATCCCTTGCACTGCTGGCATTTTCTGCACTTTTACAGTTACATTTATTCCACAAGCCACTTTTATGCTGATGTCACTTCTAGTGTAGTAATACTGTATTTATTCATTTTTCATTCTTCTATATATTGTACATATTATTGTTATTATAATTACTATCTTTACTGTACACATGGTTAGTGCTGCTCTGAAAGGTTTTTTCTGCTGTCACACTAGAAATTTCCCCTGACGTGGGGAGTAATAAAGGACTATCTTATCTTAACTTGAAGTGAACACCAGCATTAGTAACTGGATATAAAGTGAGCAAGACCCAGCTATATACAATTTAGTAGCTAGCACGATAGAGAACATGTAGTTAACAACGTATATGTCTTTGTTTTCCTTTCTAGCTCTGACAGCAGGCTACAAACTCACATCTGCCCCATCTTTAACACTACCTCACCTCCCAGTGAAGCTAGCTTCTGTTAGCTTATCCTTAGCATGCACGGCTACCAACGTAAGCAGACATAATAATCATAAACACTACTTAAGGTAGGTAACAGAAAAGATCCCACAGAGACAGACGGCTGCGTGTTTACAGCTCAGTTAAATCCACTAGCTCACAATCGTCACACAAACGTGCCTACCAGTGTTTGCTAAATGATGTGCACCGGCGTCTTCTTCTACGCCGGAAGTGCTGCTCCGTGTTCAGTTAGCCGTTGCTAAGCAGCGAACGTGTCGAGGAGGACAGAAGAAGAACTGCACCGAAGAAGGTACTCGGACACAAATATTGTTAATTAAATACAAGAAAACTGCCAACTGTCAGGTAGTATTCATAATTTAAGCGGAGAAACATGTGTTAGCCAGTCAAATAAGCAACCACGTTAAAGCTAGGTTGAAATATTGACTCAAAATAGCTAATGATAGTGTTCAAAGCGTCTGAAACTGGTTTCTCAGGACCCTTGTTTATCGTGACAGATTCAGATTCAGATTCACTTTATTGTCATTGCAACAAGTGCAACGAAAGGTAAGGTGCAGGCCATACAGTGCAAAATACAAAAAATATATAAAAGCTTTGTAATAATAAAAACAAAAACACAAAAAGACAAGATGGTGACATTACCGTGACAGCGCCACCTACTGAAGTACATGGTCGCGAAATTGCGCAACTTCTATTGTTTAAAGTTTTATTCCACCTAAAATACTACTGTGTGTTCAATTTGGTGTAGTTTTAAATCCATATTTTACCCCAAATACTAATTTCTGTTTCTTTTCAACCAAGTGTGTGTAGTTTTAAAGGTGTATTCCAGCTGAAATACTAATTTCCATCCAAATACCTTTAATTTTAACGGTTTATTTCACCCAAATACCACAACTTATAGTTTGAGAGGTTTATTCCACTCAAAACACCACTTTCTGCCAAATTAGATATACTTATAGATGTCCATTCCACCTAAAATACTACTTTCTGGTCAAGTATATAGTTTTAAAGGTTTATTCCACTCAAATGGTTCAAGATTTGAAGGTTTACTCCACCTAAAATACTACAGTGTGTTCAACTTGGTGTACTTTTAAATTAATTAAAAAATATTTCACACAAAATACTATTTCTGTTAAACTATGTAAAGTTTTACAGATTAACTTAACCTAAAATACAGCTTTTCAACCGTGTGTGTAGTTTTAAAGGCTTATTTCATTTTAAAGCCTTATTCCAGCTAAAATACTACTTTCCATCCAAGTACTTTTAGTTTTAAAGACACAACTTATTGTTTGAAAGGTTTATTCCACTCAAAACACCGCTTTCTGTCAAATTAGATATAGGTATAAATGTGAATCCCATACTACTTTCTGGTCAAGTATATATCACTTTAAACATTTATTCTACCTAAAATACTGCCCTGCAATTTAACTTGGTAGCCAAGAGTGCACAAGGACAACTCTGAGGGAACAAAATGAAACAATAAGAAGCAGCAGCCACCTCCAATTTAAAAACTTTTGAGTGTGGAACATGTCACTTCTGCAATTGTTGTTATTCATGCATCAACATGTCTACATCAATTTATGGTGAAAATGTTCTTATTTATTTAAAAGAAATCAAAAATTTCCGGCAGAGGTGTACTATGAAATAACTTTGACATAGCCAGCTTTAAGTCTGACACTGCCCCATACAGAAGGATACATTAAATCGGATTAGTTTTTGGTCAAATGGAACTGAAAATATTTTATTGATTACATGTTCTCTGTGATAGATATTAGCAGACCAATCTAATCACTAATCTGTGTTATATTAGCTGCAATACTGGCAGTGTAAAACTGACATCAGCATGTTTTTAGGAAATTGAGTAACGGGCATCCCAAGTTTGGGCGCATAATAAAAATGCTGCAATAAGAAGGCTTTATATATATATATATATATATATATATATATATATATATATATATATATATATATATATATATATATATATATATATATATATATATATGAATAAGTTACAACTGTGCAACATTGAATTGAGTTGTGAATAACTGACATCCTGGTCCTGTTCCATCATTTTAAAGTATGTGCAATAATGGTAAAATCCTGTTAATTTGTAGTGTCTACAATTAGTGATGTTGTTATGCAGTATTGATTGTCAAATTTTGTGATACCGGGCTTGTAAGGTTTAGTCAGAGAAAACCAAGTGTTGATATTTGAAAAAATCTATTATTTACCATTTAACTCTTTAAGATCTACCATTGTGCAGGTCCGCCAGGTCATATTCTTACATTTTTACATACTGTAGTACATTTCTTTGGAGTATTTTTTTTAACTTTACATTTGCTTTACATTAATATAACCCATATATCCCAAGTTTTAATAATATGTATTAACTTGTGTCTTTACTACTACAATAAATTGCTTAAAAGTGCAATAAACCTAAAACAATAAAAATCATTTTTTGTTTTTTTCACATATATATTTCAAAATACAGAAATTGCATAGCTGTATCCCTCAGATTTTATAAATGTAAAAATGTTGCACAATATCCCGTGGTCTCGTTTATAAAGGTTTTTGTTATGTGTGCTTCATTGTGTGTTTTTACAAACCTATCACTGCAATGAAAAGTGCTCTGAGACCTGGTGAATGTGTGAAATGTTAGTCTAACTCCCCAGATTTTATATGCAAAAAGAATGATCGATCTGTCTTATCTGGCTTCAAATCCACCACCAGTTAAAAATGACTATCCAGTCATAGTGCAGGTGCTACGCTGGGCTCTATAGGGTTAACAGGTGTTACAATGACCTAGTTTTGTCTATTTTTTGCAATGTGCTTTGTGTAGTCTAACATCCTGCAGGTCTGAATTTAGATTTTATTGTAGGCTGGATCCAGAACTCTGTCCTGGTCTCTGCTTTTTCGTTATTCAAATATCATTAATAGAAATGAATACTAATGTCACATAAAATTGTAATTAAGTTGAATTATAATGATTTGCTTTCATGCTACTACAATGAATATTCCTAGAATGCTCTACAAACTGTTGTTTAGGATGGTGCTTTTAAGTGAGGAAGCATTCACAAAATGCAAGTTTCACAGCAATATGGACAAAAGATTATTTCAGGGAAAACTAACGCAGATCAATGTTTTACATGAGTTTTCCCTGAAAGATCATTATTTCAGGGAAACCTAGTGTAAAATATTAATGTGCATTTGTCTTCTTCATAACCAGATGTGCTTGGTATGATGTGAAACAGATCGTTTTATGTCAGATTTCAAAGATACCTGAGCTGTCACACTTTTTATGAAACAGACAATTGCATGCAGACTTCCATGGCAAACAGATGTGTATCGAGGGAGAACATTCATTGTCTGCTATATTAGATTCCAAACAATAAGAAATCTGCCAAATGTGTACTGCGTTGCCAGGCTGGTTTGAGAATCGTGGCAGGAAAGCACGATTTATAAATATTAGTCATATTCACACAAGGCTTACCTTACCCTGCATATTAAAAACAGCTTGAGGTTCCATAGAAGGGATTTTTTTGCTCTGTAGGCTCAGCATTGCCTTCATCATTAAATTATGACTTAGCTAGACACAACGTCAGTCCATCTACCAAAAAGAAATCATAGATTGACTGGTCCTGACATGTCTTATCGTTAATATTCATTCATGTTCTCTCGTTTTCTGTTTAGTTTTACACTGAGAATTGTGAAAACAAACTGTTTCAGGAATGTTTGTCCTACTCTTGATGGCAGTCCAGATTAGATTTGAAGAAAACTGTTAGTGATACATTATTTTCCCCTGTATTCTGTGTTGCTCCCAACTCAAAATACAGACAAATGAAAGCATAAAAATCAAATATGTGCTATGTGATCCTGCAGGTCTTTCCAGGCAGCTCAACCCAAGCAGTCAATACAGCGTTTTACCTACCGTTCCCTGCATCAGATGAACAGCTGGCTGACAGCTTTAGGCGATATCTCGTGACCCTGGTGACCTTCTGGATCTCAGGTAACCATGCACTGATGATACATACCTACAATTCCTTCATACTTGACGTACTGTGAGTTTCTGAGCGGTTAGATGCAGTATTTTTCAGAGTAGAAGCGAGGTTGGCTCGTTACAGCAGCTGGTTGGAGATGAGTGCAAAGAGGAGAAACCTCACTCATGGTGAGAGAAAAGCTCAAAATGCTTCCACTAACACATACATTACCAGTGCACTTTTGCATTTATTGAAGATCATTTTGCTTGGATGAATATAAAACCAAGCTCAAACCTACTAAACAAGCATAACATATTCATGAAAATCCATGTAAATGAAACAACTTTAGTTTTGCAAACCATCCTTCTGTTTTTACTTAACTCAATACTTTTTAAAATACTACAAAAGAGAAGAAAACCTCATTCCATTCAGATATTTCCAGATGCAGTAAAGACCAATCACAAAAGGCATTTTCTAGATAGATAGATAGATACTTTATTAATTCCACGGGAAATTCATGTGTTCAGCAGCTTACATACAACAACAGAAATAACAAACAGACAAGACAGGCAGCTTTGTAACATTAATGTTAAAGGTTAGTATATACTCTGAAAAACGTGCTGCACAATACTATAAAGATTTTAAAATCTATAGAAATAGTAAATGTATTAAAGGTCAATATACAGTAATGTTTTCTCACCTTTTTTCTAGTGGTTTTGAAATAGTTTTGGTTTATTTGCATAGGTTTTGAGCCTCCCCCTTTTGATTGATCTAACGGAAACAAAATTTTCTTTATGCTAATTAAATCTGTGAAGAATTATTTGTTTAAAAAAAAAAAAATCAATTTCTTACATGTCTTTCCAACAACAATAAGCTGTTTTCCAACTCCTCAAACTGCCCATGTAGAGGTAGAAGAAGACTGTGCTATAGGGTTGTAGAGATTTCTAATTCTCAAAACAGATATTTGCAAGAAATCTCCCAAGATTTAAGAAATAGCTCCTCTGTTTGTTAGACAGATAGGCAATCCAAGAAGCCAACGTTAGCTGCACAAGTTCATTTTGTGGTGATATTTGAAGCATAACATATACAGCATTTTACAGCCATGCATGTATCCATTTAATTAAAGTATAGGCTCTTTATCTTGTTTCAGTTCAAATGATAAAATAATTACAATATTGATTAGAGCTTGCAAGTTAATCCACAGCAATGTTGTAAGCAGAAGTTTGTTTGTTGTGTCAGTTAATTGTCTTCTCTCACTTATCCCACTGTTACAATTGTCTTTGTCCTTTTAAAAGTATTTCTTTGGGGCATTTAATGACAGCGTTACTAGAGAAAGACAGGGAATGGCACACGGCAAATAGTCCAGCTGGCGAGGACTTGAACTGAGCGTTTTCTCTGCATCGTAACCACTCGGCCATCAGGTCACCTCGTCTGTCCTTTCTGACTGGAACTACTACACTTAGTAATCCCTGTGAAGGGCTATAAACATGGAGGAGTAACGTTAATGCAGACACTTTTATGACAGGTCAGAGTTGTATTTCTTTACCTAGTATAAAGACATGTATGACTCATTTCAGATGTTAAAAACGTGACCCTTGAGATCACATTACACTTGAATGAGAGTAATTAACCACTTTTGCAAGAATTTAGAGGGTGTCAGGAGGAAAGCTGTTGCCAAACTTCTATAGATCTAAAACTACAATCTACAGATCCTATATATACATGAGCATGATGACAGGTCACTCATGTCCTCTGTTTCCTTATAAGATTTTTGTTAATTAATCACTCATCTCATATGAGGCACTTGATGTCAGCCATGGCAGTACTCGGTTGAAGCAAATGTCCGTGTGGCAAAACCAAGAAATGATCTTCTGTTTGAAAACTTTAGGGGATGTCGTTCCTTTTCCTGGAACTTTGCTGCCAGGACTTGAATCCACTAACCTTTGAAATCTGCAACAGGTGATACAATCTGAACCATTTGTAATGTTCATGCTTAAAACTGCGGTCTGTATATCTGCATTGGTCAACTAATTGTGTAGAATTAGGGAAATGAGTGTTATATACTCATGTCGTGTTATAATACGGTGTTTGAGGTTTTTGTTTTATTTGCTGGTGGTCCACAATAGTTTCCTTATGCATCACACTGAAATACCAGAGCCAGTAGACGTTTCGTACTCATGTTTTGTGGTGCAATTAGTAGTGACTGAAGAAGTCAGTGGTCTTAAACATCTTCGGTGATCATAAACATCTTCTTTTAATCACAGCTTATCATCTCTCAGTGTTGATTTAATCCACTGCAAGTGAAAATGTGATTCAGCAGTGAGCTGTTGGAGGTCCTGACCCTCTTTCACAATGATCTGGAGTTCTGGGGGTTCCGTGCTAAGGGCTGCAAACACAGAATTCCCCAGGTTGCATAACACCAGATTTCCTCTGGGGAAATGAAGGTTTACAGCCCTGAAATGTATCAAGTTCAGCTGCGTGTTCCCTCTCCCCATCCAGGCCTCCCCTTTCTATCCGCTGCCCCAAGACCACCTCTCCACATCGCAGGGGACTCCCCAGCCTCGGTCCCTGTTGGTCTTCACTCTGTCATCCTCCTCTTTCCTGTGACTCTCTGCCGTTCACAGCCAGTGTCAGACCTTCCTGTAGACGTACCCCTCGTCTGCACATGTAGCTTGTAATATGGGACACGTGGTTTTCTGTGTTTGTGCTTCCACAGAACTACTCTGAAGCATTGCAATGGGTAGTGAATCATTGTCATAGATTTGTTGTTTATCCCAGGAAGTTCATCAAACTGCATGGTTGTTTTTTAGCTGCGTTTTTGACCAAAGAAATACAGAACTGTTGGCTTGTGGATAAAAACATTACTCTGAACTGTCCAGAATTGTGGACTTCAGTGTTGTTAACATATAAATCTGACCTTCAATCATGACTATGTCTCATAAGAAAGTAACCATATGTAATTATTAATAATGCAAAAATAAAACCATTTAGACACACTGGTTAAAAAATTCTGCTTTCATATTTTGAATGACTGTATATCAGGGAAATCATTTTTACTGTAAAGTAACTCAGTGTCATTGCTGGCAAGAGTTTAGTCGGTTGTCATGTTTTATACTATTTGAAAAGTCGCTTTTTTTTAAAGAATAAAATGATTTGTGATTTCAGGAGCATTTTATTAAACAATATCTGTAAATCTTGGAAGGCCTTGTAAGTTGTAACAATTTATGCGTCTGGCGTGCCTGTGTTGCGTCTTCGCTCTTGGAAGTCTGTAGCTTCACGTCTGTGACAGTTCTCTCTCATTCTCATTGGCTTCGGCTTCTCCTCGTCCTGCTGGGAATACACAGCCTTGAGTCTGAAATGTGTTTACATTATGAGCATGTTACAAATTATCTGCTAAGACTAACTTTGCGTGACTTGGCAGAAGCCTTCACCTTGCTCAGATGTTGTTTGGGTCAAACGTATTTCAGAGGTTTGCTCTCTCAATTTGACTGTCTTTATCTGACAGGGGTTCTCCAAGCCAGATGTGAACCCGGGCGAAAGGTAAAGCTCACGCTCTGTGTCAGTGTGCGTTTGTGGGCCCGCGCTCACGTGTTTATATGCATGAACGTATGTTTTAGGCATCCTGCCAGTATGTCTGCGATATTCTTCTGCGCTGCCAAGACTCCACTTTTAATCAATACTGTATAAACTCAGTGGGAATTAATGCAGCATTTGACCATGTCATGTAGTTTTCTCTTCCATCATAAATTAATAGATATATCCTCAAGCTGTATTACATCTCAACCTCCTTTATCAGGTTGAGTGATCTTATATTATGGGCCAGGGAGTGTCCGAGGACACTAAAGTTTTCCCAAATGTTTCTTTGCAGTGTGTATTTAATCTTAAAGACAACATCCATGTATCTTATTATCTTGTCATTAAATCAGCTAAGCAGTGGAATGGACTTCTTAATATCTCCAGAGAACTGCAGTGATATCTAAGCTTGAAGCGCTGCAGTTACTTCACGTGTAATACGATTCTGTACAGGAGCATGAGACTAATAAGATCAAAATCACAGCAAATAGCAGATCAGACATTTTGAACTTAAAACAACTTGAGATTATAGTTATTCAAAAACCTGTGCTGGAATATTAAGGCCAACTTTGTTATTGATGAGAAATATAATAAAGAAAGAAGCTAGCATTTATTGAGGAGTTGAGGATGTGTTGACTTTTGTCATAAACAGGTTGCCGTGAGTTTATTTTGGGATCTTATATACCCCCTAGTGGACAAATACCCATGAATATAGTGTGTGCTGCTGTCAGTGAACCAGGTAGAACACTTTATAAGGAACAGGGACACTTTCACGTATGACACATCTGTTTTATATAAAGAAAACAAATATCTTACAACCATAAATGACAATGTACTGTAATGTTATAGCCAGTACTGTAAAACTGCAGTGATACCATGCAGTGAGAGTTGACCGTTCAGATTGAAAAGGCTATTTGATCATTTGTGGTAAAAAAATAAATGGATCTCCTGGCATTTATTTCTGCCTTTTTCGTGTTTAGTGAAAATGCCTCAACAGAATCTGAAGCAAATTTCTGTACAAATAAATATATGACCCTTTAGTGTTCAGGATTATTCACGCTTCTACAAAGAGACTGCATAGCATACACACTTATTATGTTGTTCACTTTGTCTTTTAATCTGTATATCTTTTCAGCAGCAGCAGAACATTTTAGCATTTTCAAAATCACACCTTAATAATGTGGAGAGAGTCAGTGAGCAGCTACAGTGCATCTGACCAGAGTCTGGTTTTCAATGCAGGAAGGACAGATCAAAACAGGTCATTCACAAATAGATTGTCCTAGGCCTAGTTTTATTTACTGAACACGGCATTGCCATTCATTGTGCTTCTGTTTAGTGTGCTCTGAGCACTTTGTACCGCTGAGAAAGACAAGTCCAGCTTGCTTCAGCACATCTTGGTCAAGCCAAATCTCTGTTCTGGACCTCTCTGTTGATCACTCAGGCCTCCTCATCTGGCTGGTTGTAGATCATCTTTGGAAAAGAATACAGTCCCGACTGTGTGTAGTACATGGCTTATAATAAAACATTTAATTGTATTATAACGAAATATAGTATTTATGTCAAAAGAACAATTACATTGAGTACCTCTAGTGGTATTTCCATATTTTCTCGTGTCAACATCTGATTTGCAGATGTTGGGGATAGTTTCATGTGCCCATCTGATATTGTTTTCTGCTATGAGAATGGCAACATATTATAAAATATTACTCAACTAATCTACAGTTTGAGGAGAGTGGAGTGTGATGTTGGTAATGCGTTTATATGTGTCTGATAACATATAGAATATGTGACTGAAATCATACATAATTTATAACTAAGTCCTTTGCGTTTTCAGTCCACTCTCCTCTCCTCCTCCCTGCATTTCATAGGGATGAAGTGAGATGCTACATGCTCCCTCCTGGTCTTCTTCCCTCGCATTGGCCGTCCCTTCTGAGACAGGGCTATGAACATTTCTTTGCCATTTTTAGTCCACTTTGCAGAGGAGTATGCATTGAAGTAGTTTTCTAGGAAAACCTCCTTGAAGTTGCAGTTTTCATTGTAGATCCTCTGTAATGGAAATACATCAAAGCATTAAAACAATGCAGTTTGCAGTTGCCAACATTTGTCTTTATTGTCGGTTCTTGGCCTTGTGATTCAAATAGATGTTTTGGAATGGTTGTTTTATGTCTGCTTGATTATGGATTAGCTAATAACAGTGTATGACTATTCTCACTGAGGAAAAATATTACCTTGCCTTGCAGCTGTCCACCTTTGTTCATAGAGATATAATACTGGCTCTTCACACCTTTGATCGCCAGTATTCCCCCCTCAGACACTGTCCTGATCTCCAGAATGCCTGGCAGAGAGTCAGACAGTTAGGAAAATGAGACATATTATAGAACAGATAAGATAGTGTCAACATCCAGCCTTCACTCTAACTCCGCAGTGCACTCAACATTCATCTTCATTAACAAACGAGATGGAAGTTCCTGTGATTAATCAGACTGTGGTCTCTTTGGCTTTACTCAAGGCTTGTTAACTGGCCTGGGTGGCCATTACACAAACCACAACCTATGCCATTGCACATATGGGAGACAGATTAGGCCTCTGTCTCTTGGGATTGAGAAAACTACCTCCTTGCATGTGCTTTGCACGCTACGTTTTAGGCCTGCTCTTCAAATCTGTGGGAGGGTAAAGGCACTTATGCTCAACTATTTTGGTTTCTGATTTTCAAAAATTATTTTATCATGCAACTTGAGATCAAATCATACGACTGACTTTATGTCTGGCAGTGATACGATGCCGAAATGCACAATTCACACCTTTGTACTGAAGTACAGTGAATGTGATGTGTTAAGAATTGGTGCTTTAGTTGAGAGAAAAAAACTGAACGCAATGTTCCGTGTTAAAATTCTGAAATTATGTATGTATTTAAACATACAAATGCAGATGTAAACATAAATATTACTTGGTCTCCAAAAAATCAATCTTATATACACAATACTTGCAATCATTACAGTGAGGTGTTGGAAGGGAATGAGCTGATTACTTAAGAACAACAGTGGATTTTACTTTATCATTTAATCCAACAGATGCACAGATCATTATTTATTAGTCCTTAAATCCACACAGTTCTACTTCAATAAATCATAGACAAGCTGTTAGATATATATTGTTTATTTACTTCTTCTGAGTGAAAGTATGGTCATGGTGTTATATTTATGGTGAATCATGTAGCAGTAAAGCTTCACTGATTTTAAAGGACACCAACAAGGTCCAGATGCTCAATTTTTAGCTAATATAAAAACCATGTTGTTAATTTTTACATATTGCAGAAATTCTTTCATTTGACAGGCTGAGAAAAAAAAGGAAGAAGTCCATTAAAGCTTTTCAGACTGACATTGAGCATGCTGCACTTTAGTGTTTGCTAGATCACAAACAGATGGCAGTCTCCCAATCTTGGAATGTTGTTTGTGCTCTGTTTGCACTTGATATTTGACTTAATATCACTGACCTTTGACTGTCGGCTCGTATTCATTTAACCCTATTCTTCTGATTCCCCATTCGATTTATCATGATAAAAGGTGGTTTTAAAGTTTAAATTATCACTGTCTGAGCTACATCTTAATTTGTTGCTCATATATTGGTGGGAACTGAAGATACAAGCGCTTGTTTGGCTGCTGTACTGTGGGAGTGTTATCCCCATAATATTACAGCTACAGTTGTTTGATGTACTGTGGAAAGATGAAACACATTTCCACACACACATGTTTTTAACATCTTGTCTCTGATGTGGAAAGCCTCTCAAGGCCAGATTAAACAGATTTGTTGTCTAAACTAACTTGCGGGTAATCTCTAATTCTACTTTCTCTGAGCAGTGTTAGTATTCAGTGTTTACACGATGCAGACAGTCTTTCAGTAATCGAACATTATTGCTAAAATCGGGATTAATAGTGACTGCTTCACACTGAATACCTTGTTATTACAGAGCTGACGTGTAGCAAATACACTCAAATAACTTTTCACTTTATCTTCAAATACAGTTTGACATTCACAAAATTACGCACTGTTTAATATTGAGTATCGATTTCAGGAAGAATCTCAATTATTTGTATTATTATTTGTGACTTTATGGAGAACTACAGCAGGTGAAAACAAACTTCTTTCTTCATATCACTATGTTTCAGTTCCCTGCTTTACAGCTGCTTTTGTTTAAGAGTTTTTGATTTCCTACTTGTTGTTTATCTGCTCTTTACTTTGGCTTAACACAACTTTTTAGTCACATTGTCACATTTTGGCCAAACTGAAATTAGGTTATGCTATTATCTTTCACTCAGACACGGACCTACATGTGTTTGTGATTATTATGCACTATTACTGACTATCCCTGTTTTCCTATAATTGTTTGTTTTTGAGGATTTGTTTACACATTCAGTCCAAAATGGTACTGGAAACTAGCAATACCCCTGACCAGAACCCACATGTATTTTTTTTAGAAACATATATTCAGCAAAACAGTTTTATACTTTGACTCCCAATATCAACATTAGATTTTAGTTTGCTCTACTTTTGAGATTCAAAAGTTTAAAAAGGAAAAAATAAACAAGCATAATAAAGTCAGAAAACACTTGTGGTTAAAGACATGAGTTCACTGGAAGTAAGACTATATTTTCGTTTCAGAGGCACATGGAATGTGGAAGCCAAAAATAAGGCAGCCCCAAGTTTCTCATTCTGGTTTCTTCTTTTCTGCTTGCTCTTTTCGTTAAACTACAAAAACTTTTTTCTTTTGCAATCAGCTTTTAAGAACTTCTTGGTCACTGCAATCAAAAAATATGACTCAGTAATTTATTACATGTACATCTGCATCAGGCTGGTCTCATCAAAGGATTATTGCTTGAATTTGTGTGTGCCTTTAGCGTGCGATTGTCAGCCACATATGGGTGTATCAATTTTTCTGTCTTTCACTGCCAATTGTTGCACAAGCATCTTTTCCACGAGGCATCTCTCTCTTTCATGCCAACATTCCAGCTACAGCCGCACTGTCAGATAGGAGGAAATGATAACTACTTAAAATGTCCTCACCATGACAGAAACTTCTAGTATCTGAAAACACTAACTTTGAAAAATGTTGGCCCCAGAGCAATCATTTGAGCAATTTACTGAAATTACAGTTATGGCTAGCAAATAAAATGTGCCATTCATCTGTTAATTTGCATTCATCTTTCGATATGTTTTGCTTTCTGTTGTATAAAACAGTAATTTTGGACTCCAAACAATGGATGGGTGTCTCTGTGACTAACCACAGGTTCATCAGAAGGTGAATATCATTTTTTTTTTTTTTTTTTTAAAGAATATTCTTGCCAGTTCTTTGTCCCAGTGTCTCATTCTGGCACTGCTGGTTTGTGGGGGAGTAAATCAGGCTGAACAAATGTGAGCTTGTTCTGATGTGAGTCTGGGGTCACAGGGGCCTGGCACTCATAAGTCTCCAACACCCCTCAGTTTACTTCATTACAGCTTGTGTTTAAACGGTGTTGTAGTTTAACAAGCCAAAGACCCACCTGCTTCATTTTACTTCTGTCACTTTGGCTGCAGTAACGGAGACACATGACTCATTAACACTGTGATTACACTGTGGAGAACTCTGTGCAATAACACACCCCATGTGCTTCTGTCGCCTTGACAAGCTAAAGGTTCTCCACTGACTCTCACAAGTGACCTCAAACATTTCATATTCAAGGACAAGTTCACACCCTGGTTCAAGTTAATGCATGCTTGGAACATACATTCTGGCAAATTAGTGGTATTTATGTTATGCACAGTAGCGTGTAATGAACCTTGTATGCAAAAAGTGCTATCCTTACTGTGGCAGTTGGTGGGATCCTGAGTCCCGTTGATGTTTCCGGAGTCATCAATAGTTAGGAACCACTGCGTGCGGCTGAACAGCTGTCGGATGCGCACATCTCCTCCCTCCATGTAGTCATAGTTCCTGGTGTGACGCTCGTGTTTGGAGCAGTTCATGATGGCGGCAAGTTGCTCTGGAGTGCAGTCACTGTAGACCACACACACACTGCCGAACAGGAAGATTGTGTGCAGGTAGAGTCCCGAGAACAGATTTTGAAGGTTCCATGTCAGCATCCATTTGCGCATTATAATACAATGCAGTGGGGATCAATGAACAACATACTGAAATGCGAGATAGAGATCTGCGCGCTGTCCCTCAGCCCAACGACCCCCTGACCCCTGACTTGTGACCTCCGGGTCCTTTTTCCTGCAGCAGGGATTCCTAGTGGGATGTTGAGACAGGGCGGTTGTGGGGGAGACCTTATGAAGCTGTGTGGAGTCGGCTGGAGAGAAGTCTCACAATGAAGACGGGCAACAGTATCATCAGATGATGTCCCTCTTTAGTCCTCAGAGACGGTACACATCGATTGCTCCATCCTTTTGAGACCATAATCCGACAAGAGACATCAATCTTGCAGATTTTAACTGTAAAAAATGAAATCTGTTTGAATTCAGTGAATTGATTTACTTGAAGGAACACTTCCAAGTTAAAAACAATCAGTGATTGCAGGGATTAGCCCAGTTCTACACTGGAGCTCCCATAAATTCTCTTTCTCATTCAACTTTCTAGTAGCTTCTGGTTTCCTGTGTTTACACAAATATGTATCACGCATTTCCTCGCAGTAAATCAAAATTTGGTTGGTACACACTGACAGACATATGTCTCCCTGTCAAGGACCCAAAACAATGAAATATTGCATCAATGCTGTTGGATTACTTCACAAATCTATGATCTGTAACCTCCTCTGTATTTACACACACACACACACTTTTAAACAAACAAAATATGCTTCTTTTCTTGTTAAAAAATCTGGAGTTTAATGACTTACATGTGCTCTGAGTGATGACAGGAGTTGTCAGAGGTGTGTTCCCTTTCAGCAAGAGTTTTAATTAGAAGATTCTCAAGGTCTAAAGCTGTAGCCTCAGTTGTCAACCAAGCCCAGTAATGCAGCAAAGCTAAGCAAGAGCTGGGAGCTTCTGTGAATTCCCATGTATGTTTCCCTGATTCTGGCAGGCTGACTCTGTGCATCTTCCACTGTCGCTGTGCACTCTGCTTAGATAAATGCCTCCTGCTGACCTCACTTGAGAGCAATTAGATCCCAACCAGTCAGCTGTCCCTGGCTGAGATGCAATGGAGAAACACCCTCTGCCTGCCTCTCACTGTCACTCACCTACCAGACATGAGAGGGAGCTATAAACTCTTGGAATACCAGGCTCTCCTTGGTATGCACTCCAAAGTACTTTAAGAACATTTGCATGCACACTCACTGTTGCAGAACTTACGACAACCTCTTTGCCTTTTCCAAAAAACATCCTGCACTTAAATAGGTGTGTGCTGTGTGTGTTACAGATCTCACACTGACTCGCTTTTACTTTATTGATGGTTAAGATATCTGCTCTAATGACAAAACATTAAAGAATCTCTTTCATATCATTTTAAATGTCTCAATTAATTAGTGGTTTTACTTCACTGCACTGAATCATGGGTAAGGATTTATTGACTCAAGTAAAAAACTTCAAAGAAGCTCTTCAGTTCTCTTTCTTATTGAGCGAAATAGTGGGAAGCAATAAGTTATGGCTGGCAGGTATCCATCCAAGGAGAGAAAAACAGAAGACATAACTGCTCAGAAGTAGTCATTTCGGTGTCAGGGGTCATGCACTCTTTCACTTTTCGTGTTTGTATTTAAAGTCACAATTTATTACCTTACATACCTGGCCTTTCCTTGGACTCACCACTTCAAAAGTTTATATGGGCCCTAATGACGCGCCCCCCTGGGGAGGTCAGGGCTGCAATGCCTGAGAGAGAGGGACTTCTGGCTGCAGCAGGTCTCCTTCTCATCTCTAAACTGGTGGTCGTAAAGACCTGATCTATTAGGTGTCACTGTGGCCTGTTCATCTGTCCCTTCTATCACCTCAGAGACGGTTCACACTCCGGTCTTTTTACTGCATAGTCCGAGGAAACACCACTTAGCAAATCACTACAACCACCATATTACAAATACTAGGAAACTAGACAGCAAAATTACAGTTAAATTTTTACCTTTAAGAAGTTTTTTAATGTTAACAGAAACAGAACAGACAGTAGTCAGGCCTTAAAGCAAGTTGCAAGTGAGCTGTATTGTTTTAAACAATGTGTGATGCCATGGCTGGGTTATAGTGCCACGCTATTTGGGTTACAGGTGAAGGGAAGATCCCTGGAGCACTGACCCCTTGGCTTTGAAATGTCCCTTCTTTGGTGGGGAAGGAGCTGGAGCTAGTAGTCCTAACACAGGACAATGAGCAAAACCAAGCAGTTGTCGTTGGTCTCAACTTAATGCACAGCTCCAACTCAGGAGCCAAACTTCTGGAAAGGGCCTGAACTCTGTCCTTTTCCAAACCAACCTAAAAAAGAGGCATGGGAGAGAGTTGGGGATACATAGAGTCAACCAGCTCACTGCTGCTGTGCTGGTGGTTTAGGGTGAGAAAGTTTTGGGGAGATGGTGTGGAGAAGACAATATCTATCTTTTGACCACAAATCAGATCAGTGATGTAGTTAGTAAGCCCCACAGTCACGAGGTGCAATGTTGCAGGTGAAGAACATTTCTTTCAGATAAACTTGTGCCCTTGGTAAAGAGGTTATATTATCTTCCAGTCTTCTTTATCAGTAAGACTAGGTGTGAACCCTTAACTTAGTGGTCTGTATTTTCTGGCCCTGAACTCCACCTGAAGGAGTAAAATCACAGATACAAGGTATCCACAGACACAATCCAGAAACTGGGCTATCTCAAGGGACTCGGACTAGAACTGCTGCTCTTTCATTTTAAAAAGACACCAGCTGATCAGGATGTTTCCCTCTGAAAGTAGTGATGTTATGGAGTGTAGAACATTCTTGGGAACATCTGAAGAAGGACATTGTAGATTATTCCTTCAGCCTGCCACCACGACCCGGACTTATGCGTGACAGAAAATGGAAGGGGCGATGGGATTCTCTGCAACTCCACCATTTCCTTTTCAGTGAGTATCTGCATGTGTCACCATTCCAGGGAGTAACCTCACAGGAAAAGGTCACTTCCAGTACGATCCGATATCCACATGCTGACCATTTCATAGTATTTGGTATGAGGTCGGGTTATTGGAGGAATGACGGGTATGTATCTCTAGATAAGCAGTTGTTCAACCCGTGACCCTTGTTGTCACTTTTGGTTGGATCAGTGGGATCAAGGAAGATGATGTCTCAGGGGTCTGGACGTGTAATGACATCGCTGCTGCAACTGAAAACCAATACATAGAAACGTAATTGTGTAAATTTATCTATCTGAAAAGTCTAACAGCATCTTTGAATGCACATCTTAAAAAGTTTTTTGCAGCAGTTAAATGTACCTTTTTGAAAAGTTTTTAATTAAAGTTCACAGGTCAAGTGTGGCATCATTGACCTTACATGATGAGGAAATGGGAAACGAGGAAGTTGAAGACTTGACAGACTTCAGGTTTTCTTTAGCATATCAGATTTCTCTTCTCCCACTTTGTTCTTCAAAGATGTATGGGCTTACCTATGTGACCTTTGCTTTGACGTAAAACATGCCATTCCTTTTTGTGCTATGAACGAAAAATGTATCTTTGTTACCAGAACTGTTTTCCGAAGTATTCATTGCTGATGTGATCATTTGTTTTGCTTGTCAAGTTTCTCTTAATGTCATGTTCCGTCCGATCCAATGGGGCTCTGATACTGTAAGATGATCCACCGAAAAACTTACTCTCATTTATATCAGATTTTAAATCACTCCTTAAAGCACATCTGGAAACACTGTACTTTTAGCTGTCTTCTGTTTCTTGCTTTTTCATTTGTTTCTTTTTGTTTTATTACTAGTATTTTTTGGTGTAATAGTGAAACTGAAATGATTACTTTTTACTACCAGTAATTGTAGTCATGTAAGCAGTAGCTGTGGTGTTACTGTAATGAAAGTGAAATGAAATCGTCAGAGCAGTGTCGGAATGATAGCATTATAAGCTCCTTCAGTGGGCTGTTAGCATGTCTGGAAGCTGAGACTTGAAAGCTATGTGTTAATTGACACCTCATGGATAGTGTCCATACTGTGATCAGAAAATATTTGTACATACATCTTGTGTTTATGTGTGTGTGTGTGTGCATGCATCTGTGTGCTTGCATACATGTATGTGTGTGTGAGTACACACAGTTTTATAGGCTAAACGACTGCCTGTTGCCATTCAGGGATCAAAGGCCCGGCACTGTCTGGAGTTTACAGTAGCTTAGGAAGTGCAGTGGCCGTGAGGCAGGCACTCTAGTCCTGCGTGAGTGAGTCTTTTTAAATGTCAGCGACTGAACGCCTCGCTCCCATCTGTCTGCCTCGCTTCTTTCTTTCCTTCTTTCTTTCTTTCTTTCTTTCTTTCTTTCTTTCTTTCTTTCTTTCTGAGAGATCAGCATTTAAAATCTCAATTGATTCCTATTGTTCAATGTTATGTTGAAGCCAACAAGAGACTCTGCGAGGGCTTAAATGATTGCAATGTAACACGCAAAGAAGCAAGCTTACACCCTGAACTCAAAGCCCATCCACTAACCACCAGCTCTAGTTTCGGAGCCTTGATGTATATCTGACTACTGCATCCAGCATAAACTCATAGCGATATTGTCATTGATTGGTCTTATTGCTGTAAGTGTTCCATTTGTTCTTAAACTAATTAAGACACGGTGGGGCAGTTAGGGATTTATGCATTGTTTTCCTGAACTAAACACAGTGTCACAGGATTTGTCTTTCTGGGAACTCTTTTTAATTAAAATTTTGTCTGAACGCTCACCAAGTAGGCTGTTGTTCAACCATTTGTTCCAAGTCCCGCCTATGCAGGACAGGAATATTGCTTTCTGATTTATCTCTCTGTTGTATCTCAAGAACCTCTTGGAGTGTTAACACATGCAACTAGATCCAGAATTTATGAAAGTTTCCACTATTACTGCAGAGACATCTGCCTTCACACAGTATCTGCTCTCAACACTCTAAAAGCATTCCTGAAGAGAGAAGAGCCTCTGTCTCTGTCTGTCTCTCTCTCTCTCTGTCTTCTGGTTGTATGCATTTATGTTGGGAGAATGGATCATCTCTAAGGTCACTCTATTCTTAGCACTGTTTTAGACTGTTTGGGCTTCACTTTTGCTTTCTAAATTCCATGATAATTAGGGATCTCTTGGGATGGAGCCTCACAACATTAGCTCCAACTATAAATAACTGTAGCTTATAAACATGCACAGTCTTACACGCACTGTACACTCAAACAGAAATACATTGAAAAGTAATATTTTAATGTTCAGGAAAATTCCCGATAGCTCCCAATATATTCAGTTCAGATTTTACAAATCAAATGTGTACAAAAATACATTTGGCTGCATTTTTTGCACTCACTAAAAGAACAGGTTTCAGGTGTTGAAGCTGTACTCACCAGTTAAAGCAGCATACAAAAAGGAATAGTCAAGTGTGGTCTTTGGCGGCAGGCTTTACGTTTCTCACGTTACACATCTATAGTATCACACACTGCAACTCTGCTCACCTCCTTGAGAAGCTTGTTCCTGGATCCTGCTGGCACGAGTCTTAGTGCAGTAAAAAGTGACACATGGCCACAGCTCAGGATTTCCCTTCTGCCTTTTTGCCTAGTCTGTGGTGTGATACTGAGATTTCTATTTCCTCGTTCTTTTTCAATAAATGTCACTACCCAAAGGGATTCCTACTGCAGTTAGCCAACGTGAATCTAAAACCACCCTGATGGCGTGGTTTGCTTTTAAAGTGTAATGTCCTTCTGCACCTACAGGTCATGTAGCTGGATTGTTTAATGAGAGATTTGCTAACAGCTCATCATGGTTGCATGTTGTTGTAGTACATAAAAAATAAGTAACAGAAGTACATATCAACAGTTTCCCGTAAAACATGCTCTTTGTTTTAGGCACATTTCATGTTGTGGAGAGTTGTGGTGCGTTAGGCCCGCTGTAATCGGCCTTGTTACAGAATGTGAACCGACGTTGTGCTTCGGTGTCAGGGGAATACGGTGATCCCATCTAATGCAGGAACAGCTGTTTGGGATCACAGTCTTAACTACTCACCATATCTGCTCATGTATCAGAAAAAGCAGAGCCTTGCTTATAAAAACATGCTCTACGTTAGTGGCTTTAAAGGAGAAAGAGGCTCTAAAATAAGCACTATTGAGTTTCTGAGTCAAAACAGTGGACGGTTTACATAACCTCTAATTCGGTTCATGTTTATAATTTGAAGCATAAATGCACGAAGCGACTGTTTTCTGCGATATAAAGGTGTCAGTTTTGCACCCTGTAATTTCTCAGTTGACCAATTTCTTTATAGGACAAACCCCTTGTTGATGTGTTATCTAATAGTTTCATCTTCTTACATGGGATTCTGTGTCTGCCATCCTCCCTCCTGGTTATTTTGCTATAGCACAGGGGTGTCAAACATGCAGCCCGCGGGCCAAAACTGGCCCTCCAGAGGGTCCAATCCAACCCTCAGGATGACTTTGTAAAGTGTAAAAACTAAAGAGAAGACATTAACTGTAAATTGTAAATTTGTATGTTTGTATAATCATGAATTTTAAATCATTTCGTTTTTGTCTCACTTGTGTTTTTTGTGCATTTTTTGTTGTTTTGTTCCTCTTTTGCCATTTTTTTTGTCTCTCATTTGTGTCCATTTTTTGTCACTTTGGAACTTCTATGTCTGATTTTTTGTCTCTTTTTTTGTTTTGTTTCATGCAGTTTGTCTCATTTTTGTCATGTTGTGTCTTGTTTTTGTAATATATTGTCTTGTTTTTGTTGCTTTTTGTCTTTTTGTGTCTGACTTTTGTCATTTTTATCATAAAGTAAAATACTATATCGTTCAGTTCCAGATAGCTGTGACTAAATGTTTTGTGTCTTTGTAGAAACTCTGTGATCTGTAAGTTGTAATGTGCAAATGATAAACTAAGGCATAATGTTGTTGAAATACATTTTTTTTTTTAAAGAAATTTCAGGTTGTTCAGTCTGTTTTGTAAAAAGATAACTCTTTAAATGTGAACATTTTCAAAATGTACTTTTGTGCACTAAAACAAAGGAAACATTTGGAGTTGTGGTTATTTATAGGTTATTATGCTGTGATTTTACTGGTTCGGTCCACTTGAGATCAAATTGGGCTGAATGTGGCCCCGGACCTAAGATGAGTTTGAAACCCCTGCTATGGCTGGTTAGTTTTTTGGGTTGGTTTTCTGAATTAATAATAAAGTACACTGTAATCCCCTGTTTTGGATCTCTGCGCCTTTGAATTCAAATAAATTTTGGGTCCCAAACTCTGAAAAACGTGTTATCTTGACAGTGTATTTGAAGTCAAAACAGACCATAGTTTGGGTTAGAAAATCCAGAATTTAAACTCTACTCACAGTCAATCTTCAGCATGTTCTCAGATCAGTAGAGTCCCGACCCTTTCTCTGTGCTGCGTGACATTCACATTCACAACATCCTCATCCCATCTGCTGCGAGATCAAACACGTTGAGATAACCCGTCTGTTAACACTTCACTGGATGAGTGGTTGAGTTTAGGAAGAAGACCCCTATTATTTTGTGCCTCTTTCTATAATACAAAAATGACAGTGTATACATGGCCTGGAATTTTCTGGTATGTGTCTCATGTGATTTAGGAATAAATTTACATTTTCTGTTTTGTCTTTCTACATTTATTTGCATTACTGGTATGTGTTTGAGGAATGCCACAACATGGATTCCACTACATCTGCCAGTATGAATATTTAGTGTCTTTTAAAATGTGACAGCAGTGTGAGAAAATATTGCCCCCTACAACTTAAAGATTTATTTCACTCATGCCACTTCATTGAAGTATGTTGCTTTTTAAGCATTTGGCTGGCTCTTATTTTTAGGGTGTTCTGCTTAAAGTAAAACAAATGTCAAAGCTTTGACTTAGACCCTTGGGATAAATATGGACATGACATTTTCAGTGATTTACCACAGTTTGATTGTTTGAATGTTTTGAAGACAGAGAAAAACACCACATTTCTACCCATGTTACCGTGGCTCCATGTCAGGTTGTCTGTCACCATTTTTGTCTTCACTAAGATACTGAAGCTGAACAGCTATTGCCATGAAATTTCATACAAATGTTCTTGGTCCCCAGAGGAAAAATTAAAATGACTTTCATGAACCCTCGTCTTTTCCTCTTGTGACACCATGAGCAGGCTTGAGCAGTAATAGGATAATTAAAATGGTTTTAAGTCATTAGGATACAACAGAAGTAACTGTATTATAGAAAAAATGTGATGATCAGATTACCAATATGTTTTGTAGAAATGGGAATTATTAGAAAGATTACAATATTAAAATACATTTTAGAACATAGAACAACACACTACCAAGGCATAGACATGTGCACACATAATACAGTTATTATTCAATTATTCAACCCCTCTGACATTTTTGACATTCCGGCAAAATGAGCAACATTACAGCTGCAGGCGACTAAATCATATAACAGGTGAGCAGTTAGTTTATTGAAATATAATACCAAAGCAAAAATTCAAGATTTAATTCATAATCCATCCAAAACTTCACCTTTTTTCAAAAAACATGTTGCAAAATGATTCAACCCCCTATGAGGCTGTATCTACAGCATCCTTTTGCTACAATGACTTGCTGTAGACAGGAGGTTTAGTCTCTAACAAGCTTCTGGCAGCTCCTTGGGAATTTTAGCCCATTCCTCGTGGGCAGTGGTCTCCAGATCAGCAGTGTTCTTAGGTCTACGTGCTGCAACAGCTTTCTTCAGATCCCACCACAGATTCTCCATTGGGTTTAAGTCTGGAGATTGTGATGGTCACGAAAGAACCTTCCAGGCTTTTTTCTCAAACAAAGCCTGTGTTGATTTTGATGTGTGTCTGGGGTCATTGTCTTGCTGGATTACGCCCAAGCTTCAACTTTTTTATGGACTGAGTGACGTTCTTGGCCAGAATATTCTGGTACTTGCATGAATCCATGGTGTCTTCAATACGTTGGAGATTCCTGGTTCCATTGGAAGCAAAACACCCCCACAGCATCCCAGATCCACCACCATGCTTTACAGTAGGCAGGGTGTTCGTCTCCTCATTCTTCCTGCACCAGACATACCTCTGATCCATAGGGCCAAAGAGCTCTAGTTCTGTCTCATAAGTCCATGAAACAGTCTCCCAGAACTTCTGTGGCTTTGATAGGTTGGTTTTAGCATACTGGAGATGGTTTTTCTTATGGTGTGGCTTCAGAAGCTGTATCTGTCTGGGGGATCTAGCATTAAGTTCTTCAGCATGGAGTGTGCATGTGGGGAGTATTGACACAAAGTGTATCCATTTTATAGACATGAATATTACTCAATGTTTAGCATGTGTCACCGTTGAATTCATCTCAAAATGTATACGTACAGGTGGATGACATTTGAGTTGTACTGCAATTATCTGTATTTACCGAGCATTGCTTATAGGGGGTTGAATAATTTTGCAACCTGCTTTTTGTAAAAAAGGTGAAAATTTGGATGGATTATGAATTAAATCTTTATTTTTGCTTTTGGTATTATGTTTCAATAAACTAACTGTTCACTGTAAATGTCAAAAATGTCAGGGGTGTTGGTTGAATCATTTTTCGTGCAACTATTTCTGTCATCCTAAAGTGACAGAAAGTAATCAAGTTACATTACTCTAATATTGTGACAATTAGATAGCTAATAATAGGTGAAGATGGGTTATGGACTATATTTTTTAAAACAAGTAATAAATAATTGTAGCAGAAGACATTTAGAAGTAGCCCTCCCAACACTGAATATGAGTTTGATATTTATGGTTTGTCACACATTCTTATCCTGTTTAAGATGAACTGCAGTACGTTTGGTGTGCTGCTAGCATTGCTACAGACTCTTCTGCTCTGTTAAGCTTTCTGTTATGCACTCTGTCATGCATTGCATTGCTGGTATTTTTTACAACAGTGGGTTCCTTTGGAAAATTAGCACTTTGATCGAAGTTTTTGGAAGACAGTACTCAGTATTGTCCATATATAGTCTGTCACCTTACAATAATTATATTACTTCTGTGTTGGCAAGTAGAGTATTTTCTTTTAGAAATGATCAAAAATAAATACCTTAGAAAGACTATATTGAAAACACAGGCTCCAAAGTAGAATCTCAGTCCAACGAAAGTGAACACACCTGTGATCACTGACACGCAGCTTAGAAAACCTGTAATCACTAATGCTAAATTGAGTACAGCTGCGGTTTCCAATGAGCCTAACTGCATGGAAATGGTTATAAAATGACCTGTAAACACTAGAACTTTCTCAGTTTTGGCGTGTCTACCTGCGTGTCTGCATCGTGGTTTAACATAGAAAAGAACTGATTGTGAGATTTCATAAAGATGAGAAAGGAAATGGGAAAATTGAATAAGAAATACAGTTGTGGTAGAAATCAGGAGGTATAGAATGAACCATAGTACCGCTAAAATCATACAACAGTTCAAAAAAAGGACCCTTGCTCGCTATTTGGCACAAAAGTAGATGAAACTTTACTCAGGAACATGAAAAAAAGCTTGATCAATATTTACAGTCCATTCTTTTGCCACATGAGACCAAAATAATACTGTTGGGCTCAGATGGGGTCTAGTATGTTTAGTCTGAAGCTGGCCAGGACTACCACAGTGAACGCATAGACCCAACAATGAACCAGAGAGATGGGCTGTGATGATACGGGGCTGCACGAGTTCAAAAGGTGCTGCGGAGATGACATTTATAGATGGCACCGTGAATGTCTGTGGAAATACCAAACAAACAAACAAAAAAAAAAAAACAACTGGCTGACAACACGACTCCAAGTCTGCAGAAGACTGACAGAAAAGGAATATTCCAGCATGATAATGATCCAAAACACACTGCAACAATCTGAGTTTCTACTGAAGAAAAAGTGAAAACTATGATCTGACCAAGTATATCGTCTGACTTGAATCCAATAGAACACAACCCTTCCGGCCAAGAGCGGCAGAAATAAATAGTCTCCAAAGAACGGCAAAACATCTCTCTGGAAATCTGTGCAGCACTGGTATCCTCCAAGCCAAGGAGGATTGAGTCAAAAAACAAGGGATTTGAAGCTCAGTAATGAAAGATGTTCTGATTTTTGTTGCACTGAGCTCCTACTGAGTATTTCTACTCACTAAAACTACATATTTTTAATTTCTATCTGAGCAAATACCACCTTCTTCAGCTAAGAAGTAATCAAAATACTGTAAGGTGATACAACGTTGAATCATTTGACATTTAGGTGAAACTGCTTCGGGGTGTTTTCACTTCTGTTGTAGTACCAGCAGTCTGTGAAAGTCCCACTAGTGCTAGTGTTTCACAGGAAACACAGTGGGTGGTAACAGCTACATTTTGTTATGGTCTTTGTGTGTCATTTTTTATTCCTGTTTTGGTGCCTTTTTCCCTCCGCAGCCAGTTCTTGGTAGGTTAAAAGGCTGTGGTCCCGTCCACATGAAGTAACTTGGTTTTGTTAACCCTCAAGTCTGATTCTAAAGCCTGCAACGTTCACGGTACAATTGTTGCTGAAGTAAATTGTTTATTGGAACATTTATCTACTGAGAAAACAATGAAAAACTGTAAAATGCTAAATTGCAAAGTAAGAACTCAAATTCAAACAAGAAGTGAAGGTCTGTTCATCTTTTTGTGTCTCGGTTCCTTTACATTTGACTCATCATGGTGACAAATTTTGAGTTGGTTTGAGCTCTGAAAATCCCTTCAGCCACCTACGCAGTTAGTCAGTTCCTTTTTCCCCTCTTCCTCTGACAGTCTGTTGGACACTGCACTAACATGTTCTGTAAACCAGTCCGAGCATTCATTACAGCTGACATTTGCATGACATACTTTTTCCCAGAAATTCAACTGGATATCGAAACTAGTTTGATTCTGTTCGTAGTTTGTAAAGTGCAGGGGTTTTTTATAATTTACCTGCACATATAGTTGCAATATTTAATATTTAACATCTTATGAATATCATAGATGTAATATTTAATATTAAAAATTCACAGACTGTTTTCTGGAAAGAATTGTACATGGCTTTATATATATATATAATACGTGGCCTTAAAACAGCTTCAGTACGAGGCTAACAGCTTGGTTGGAACCACAGATGATGATTGAAAGCTTAAAAAGACTGTCAGGATACGCTTTTCATCTAAGAACTGTTGCTTAAATGAGACTCTAACTGGTCTTGCTGATACAAAGACATGGATTCACACCATCATATTCTCTCTACAATGCTCTTTTAACTGGACTGTATAAACATATTTCAACTTGTACACAGAGCACTTCTTGTTCGAACCAAAACAATGAAAAATAAAGCACATGACCCCGTTTAAGCTCATTAACACATACTCCCTGTCAATTCCACAACAGACTTTAACATTTTATGACTAGTTTACAAGGCCCCATTTAATATCTTTGTGTACCAGCCGCTATCTTTGGTCAGCACTCAATATGTCAACAGCTATGTATAAGTCTGGAGACGCACGCAACTTAAACATCTCAAGACTTACTTTTTTAATCTTACTTTTAAATAGGAAACTTGGAATTGATTGCCTTGGCTATTTCAGTGAAATTCAAAGTATAAAAATAAATTTTAATCTACATATGCCTACATACTTTTAACCCTTTTAGCAGCTATTTTTTATTAGCGCATGTGGAGTTTTACTTATTATGAAAAATAGCGATGTTTGATGGTATCAAAGTATCAGTATTGTATTATCTAAATAAATTGTGATCATAATCACTCCCAGCAGTCATGTGTTGGCTAAAGAGAGCTGTATTTAGATAATTATCTGAAATTAATACATCAGATAACAGTCTGTACTCTAGCAGATCGCTGTCACGATCATTTTCAGAACCTCACTTGCTTTCCTCTTTGACACAAAACGCTTCCAGATGAGCGTCTCATTATTACTCTCAGCATCTAAATTACTCTCTCTGTCCTGTTTTCCTCACTTCACTTCCACTGCCTCTTTGTCACATTCACTGTGTCTGTCTCTGTGGTTCTGTAGCCATGCAGCTGGTGTATAGGTTGTTTTACAATGATAATAGCATGTTAAAATCCCCACACAACATGCTTTTAAAAACAGACTAAAGATTAGCGTGCTAATAAAATGCCATGGCTCATCAAGGTACAAAGCTTTACATTCTAGACTCATCATTAAAAAAGTGTGCGAGGGGGTTCACACAGCAGGGTGCAATGATAATAACACGTGTGAGTTTCAAACACACCAAGCATATTAACTTCACAAAAAAATCGCTGTGCACGGGGGTGAGCTAAATGGGGCACTTAATGAATCTGGCATGAATCTGCATTGGAGGGGTTTGGGGTGCTCCGGGGGGTTTGGCGGGACAAAGCTGTTTTGCTCAGTGTTTCCTGACGTCTTCTTGTGCGGTTTCATAGCTGGGATTTTGTCAGGCGATTATCAGTAAAATATACATTGTTGGGGGTTTTCTTAATTAGCTGGAGAGCCTGCACTTTGCATGCGAGGCAAAGTGAGTTCATTTGTTTAGCATCTTTCCACAACATCGCAGTACAAAGAGCCCAGTATGACCAGCATTCACACACTATAGGTTTGTTATTAAAGCCTCGACTCTACTATAATCTTTTTGAATAAATATAAATAGTTAATTCATTAATTATACCACAGTAAAACCACTGTTACATACTAGAAAAGAAAACTGTTGAATAGGTGAAAAATTGTTGTTTTGTATATAAACATTTTATTTTGTAGTGTATGACTGAATCCTTTACTTCCTCAAAAAAGTGCTGCAAAGCCTACTGTTTGAAACCTGAATTATTTATGTGTATTTTTATCTTTCCAGTCGTCTTCTTTCCTGCCTCGTACTGACTACATGCTGTGTTTTCTTGGTACGGCCACCTGTGACGTAGATCAATGGAATAATCTACATCCTTGGGAGACGTGTATATTGTGTGACCTACATATGTGGCACATGTGTCCTTGCGGTTACTCAGGTATTTTTAAGTTCAGCCTGAATTCGGCAGCAGAGTAAAGTCCACATTAAGCCATTTTCCACTGCAGGAACTTGCGGTCTGTTTTGGCCTTTGTGCAGATTCTAAGCGTGAGAACCACTGCGGAGGAAAAAAAGCAAAAGTAGAAAGTATATCTGATCAGCCTTGAAGAGCTGCTGTGCGGGTCTTGGTATGATTGTGTAAACTCGGAGATGACAGTACTGACTGGTTAGTCTTGGAAATTGACACACAAACATCATTTTTTCTGCCCTCTCTATTCCTCGTTCAGTGGAAGTCTTCTCCGTTCCAACTTTAACAACATAAGGCTCACCATATTGGGTAACAAAACAAAACCTCCACTGTGCTAGTTCCTATGTCCCCAAACAACTGGAGTTAAGTCCATAAACTACTCTTTTTTTGGGCTCTCTTTGAGTTAACGTTGCGATGGAAGCTGTTAGATCGTAAACTGTAAACAGAAAGGACTGCTTACTGTCACCTAAATACAGTCATGGAAAAAATGATTAGACCACCCTTGTTTTCTTCAGTTTCTTGTTCATTTTAATGCCTGGTACCACTAAAGGTGCATTTGTTTGGACATATATAATAACAACAAAAATAGCTCATGAGTTTAATTTAAGAGCTGATATCTAGACATTTTCTATGGTTTTCTTGATAATAACTAAAATCACTTGAGTTCTTCCATCAATAGCTATGACATTGTTCTGGCAAAAACAGCTTTTAGGATTCTATGTTTTCTTTTCTGTCTGTTTTAGTCACATGATACACACAGGAGTTAGTACTTGATTGATTTTCTTGGTGTAATGAACGACTGTCTTGGAGATCTTCAGTTTTTTCTACCTGTCTCTCACTCATGCCAATTTCCAGCAATGCCAAGATGGCTGCCATTGTGGCTTCACATAATTCTTTAGTTTTAGTCGTTATGTGAGAGCTGACAGCTTCTGAGTTGTGCTACAGCTTGAATGTCAGCAGGAAACCACTCTAGGCTTTTACATGTGCTGCTGATGACATGAAATGTCCTCTTATATACCCTGGAAATACAATGAAGCTGAAGCAGGTCAAATAGGACATAAAGTATTATGGAATCAGCTGCATTTTTTGTTGTGTTCATTGTATTCTTCAGGTAATATACCTGCAGTGGTACCAGGCATTGAAATGAACAAGAAATTGAAGAAAACGAGTGGTTTGATAATTTTTTCCATGACTCTACTTTATATGGTGGCCTTACATAGGAGGCTCAAGGCTACTTTGGCAGGCACTTTTTTGCTTTAAAATGTACATTATGAGGCCAACCATCCCCTTCAGCTATACGTTGCTGTATTTAGCAGAATGCTAACACTATATGCTGACTGTCTTCTCAGAGTATTGAGTTCACACTGACTGACAGGACCTGACCATTCTAATATTTTAATCTCTTTTAGCACTTCGTACTGTGGTTAAAAAAAAAAAAAAAGACATTTCAGGAGGCATATTTTTAGTTATTGGTCCAGATTAAACCTTTTTTATTCTGTGAGTCCATCTCTGCCGATATCCAAGCAAAGCAAAGACAACATGCAACGCCAGAAGTCCAGGATAAAGTTAGCGTTCTTTTCTGCAAAGCAGCCAATCAAAATAGGACATGAAATGATGTGGATTACATCGGTCAGCGGAGCTTTTTATAGACACCAATTCTGAATGCAGTCTAGTTGGAAAAAGCAAAAAATGAACGATGAAGCCAACATGAAAAAGAAGTTTGTTGGACGCTGGCAAAAAAAGACTGCATTTTCCAAACATAAGAATTGGGCAGATGGATGATTTGTTTATTTAAATTGTAGGGCTTATATCCACCATGTAGTAATGGCACAAATTGATGTTCTACTCTATCATAGATTGAAACCCAGATTTTATCAGACTTGTCTCGCTCAGTGTGACATGCTGTAAACTTGCTGTTAAGTCCAAAGGCGCCGGTGCAGTGTATCATTACCTCTGTGATGATTTCACTGAACAAATTATTGTTTATAATCAACTGCCAGAGTCCAGATAAACATATGCTGTACACACAATAATATATTCTCCAAAAGAACTTGCGACTCCACAACTTTAATTTCTCATGCACCCAGAACACAGGTGTGGTGAAGCTTCAGAATCCAAAAACAAAATGTCAACCCTGAATGTAGATCCACTTTTTTTTTTAAATCCTAAAAATAAACAAAGAAAGTGACCACTGTGTGAATCACTTGTATGGAACACTTGAGTTATGGTGTGGTTTGGAGTTGTTACAGCCATGAAGACAGCAGTGGAGGCCAGCGAGGGAGGCGGTAAGAAGAGACACCTTCAGCTGCTCATGAGGCACACACACACACGCACGCACGCACGCACGCACGCACGCACGCACGCACACACACACACACACACACACACACCAATCAGCTGTTCTTCACTTTTGTGTTGGCAGCGGTAATTAGTGAAAATAATAAGCGGAGAAAAAAAGACACATGATCACAATTAATCTCGCTCAAATGAAAGGCCAAATAAAATTCCTTTTGGGGCAGAGCTCGTTTTGGATCCATCTGAAGTCCTCCTTAATCTTCTCATAGCTACTGGCTTTAGTGGAGCCATAACCATAACACTGAGTCACTCAACTGTTCATTGGCTTCTGAGAGGAATGTCTGTGTCATGTGTTATGACAGAAGTTAATGAGAGCCAGTATTTTGTGTTTTATTTTCATAACCCTCATTACAAAAGGATGACAAGTTCATGGATTCATGAATGCATGCACCCACACACACACACACACACACACACACACACACACACACACACACACACACACACACACACACACACACACTTACGCACACTCGCAGCTATGAGTTTATATGGGAGCATTTCTCAAAACACGGAGAAAACAAATACCTCTTATCAAGTTTACATCTATTTCTCTCAACACTTAGCTAAATCTCTGTGGTATTTACACATTTATTTGCATCCACAAGCTAGTCATCCTTCATGTGTTTGTCTAACCGGATCATCTACGCAGAGTGATGCAAGTGAAACTGTGTGTGAGAACATGCTGGGACTTATCTATGTCCGTGTGACGTATCCGAGCGGTTTTATTTTTGACAAGTAAAGCACCGCTGTCCGTGGCTTAAAGATAACAGTGCCTCTGTCGTGCCTCCCTCTCTGTCTCATTGTAAGGATGGATGTCTTTTTAATAGCGGAGGTGGGAGATGCTGAGCAGAGCTGGAGAACAGGAGCTGATGTTGGAGGGAGAACAGATACACCAGCATTATGAGTTCCTCATATCAGCTAACTCACCAGGAAGTTTCCCCGTCTGCTTGGTGTGGCTGGTCTTGAGTTTGCCGGGTGATTAGGTGATGATTTATGCATATTGTGGCATCACACCAGCTTTTCATATGTAATTCCATCTAGCTTTTTATCTCTCGCCTTTCCCCATGCGCTAACTGCTAGGTGTTACTGGCTGAACTTTATTCTTGCAGGGTCACAGGTCAGAATTTCTTAGTGTTTCATTAACCTCCCCTGTCACTTGGGAAGCCATTAAGGGAGGAGTCTTGTAGCGAGACAGAGATGGATGAACAGGAACTGTTCGTGTGGAGAGCAGGTGTTGTCTCGAGGAAAGAGCCCGGTGCGTGTTGTGTACGTGGATATGTGTTTGTGTGTGTGTGTCCAACAGAGACCCTTGTGAGGCAACATGCATGCAAAGAGGCCAGGCTAGAGGCCAGAGGAAATAAATTTGTGAGCAGTTATGTCCTGAACTGGCCTCGTTTATAACCAAAGGTGTGCTGCTGTCGTCCATTCGAACAAAACAAGCTGCTAAACCTACAAGGGCAACATGTGTTTCTGTTTACCTGTGACATCTGTTGCAGTGAAATAGTCATAAAAAGCGCTCGAAACATTTGCTTAACTGCCATTCTGCTTAGCAACAGAGCACGCATAGTGAAAACAATTCACATCTTTTATGAAAGATATTAAAACAGTGACTAAATTAATACAGCTGAGCTACACTGAACAGCCACAACATTAAAACTACTGACAGGTGAAGTGAAAAACATCGGTCAGCTCATGACAATGCAATGTTCTGCAGTGAAACCTTGAGTCCTGGCATTCATGTGGATGTTTTATTTAACATGTACCACTGAGATACACACTGTTGGGCTCTAGGAACACGACAAAGACGACAAGGTGTTGACCTGGCCTCCAAACTCCACAGATCCCAAGCTGAGCCACACGATTTGTTGGACCAAGCCTGATCCACTGAGGCCAAACCCTCCAAAGAACCTGCTGCCAACGTCCTGGTGCCAAACACCATAGGACAACTCAGAGTTTTTTTGTGTCCGTGCTTTCTAGTGCAGTATCAGACAGGTGGTTTTAATGCTGTGGCGGACTGGTATGTGCAGACATAAAGTAAAATTTTCCAGTTAACTCTGCATAATATTGAGATAATATAAAACAGAAAAATACTGTATACACTTTTATTGGACTCACAGTTTTTATCACTTAAAGCTGAAATCTGTAACTGTAACCTTGTTGCCTCTACAGCAAAGATAGGGTAGTTGTAGGTATGTAGAAACCCATTTCTTATTTGGGTCAGAAACTTGGAAAATTTGGCTGAGTAAAATGTATTCATTCCAATGTGATTGCTCAGTTTTGAATCAAATTTATTGGTGATGTTAACCAGGACAGGTGCAGCTCAAAAAGCCAAGAAATGTCTTTAAATAGCCCATGAAGGCCATAGATGGTGGTAGATTTTAATGCTTTCTGATATTTCAATTTAATGATGCATGAATTGAAAATGCGTGTATATAAATTTTTAAGCCAACCTAATTTTATAAGGACATTTAAAGTCATTTCAGCAGTAATTTTTGCAATATTTTGTTCTTAATGCATATTATTAATTCTGTTTTACATATGTGAATAAAAATGTAGATCAATTAACCTTAATCTGCTGTGACCTGGATAGGATCTAATTTGTATGTTGTTCAGACAAAAGCATCTAATAAATTCATTAATATTAACTTTAAACTCAAAGTGTGAGGCACTAGGCAATGACATTATGTTAGTCAATGACTGATATTTTATTTGAAATTAATATTTATTTAAGGGAACAAATTTATTCTGAGAGAAGAGGCTATGTTCGGCCATTAGCTTGTTAATAGAGGATAATATAAGTCAGCTCCTTTGCCTGATATCAACCTTGTACCCTGAGTAGAAAAGCCTGAATTTCCTGCCTTGCTGGCATGCCTTTTCCATTATCCAAAGAGGACATTGTTCCCTTATTTGAGAAGATGACTGGCTAAAAGGATGAAAACACTGAATAAACAGTCCTGGCCAAATGGAGGGATAGCATGAGTTTACAGATTAGTCCTTCCCACAGGGCGGAGGGGCCTATTTCACAATGTGCTTTCACTCAGCCCATATCTTGAGTTGCGTGAGAGATTTCCATATCTCACACACTCTTGTAAATCACAATTGAACAGTAGTAACTCAGAGAATGAACTCCAAAAACGTCTGCTTTCAATTTGGGCCCAGGGGTCCTGCCAAGGCTGGGGCAGCCTCAGAGACCACCCCTCTGTGCAGATTTACTGGCTTCATCACCTCTTAAGACTGCAGAAGTGCCTGCCCTGCACCCATCACACTAGACACACGCCTCGCACCTACATAGCCGGGGGGTAATTGAGGTGGAGGAAGGTGTGTGTGGGTGTGGAGCGACAGGGGTTTACATGGTGAACTATTTAAACTCCACAAAAACACACTGATGGCTGGCACGCAGAGAAGGAAGCAACTCACGTCAAAGTTGAAAATATTGGCTAACATGTGATTTCATTTTAGTATTTTACATAAAAATACAAATGTTTTGCAATGCATTGTCAAAGATTACACTAGATTAGAAGTAGTCTAAACTCTTGAATCATAGGTTGAAAAACATTGCTTCTCAGGTGCACTGTGCATGCTCCAAAAAGCTGTCTCTAACTGATCTTTCAAATTACACAATGTGTGCAAGTCCAGAAGGATGTGTTCTCTCTCTCTCCAACCCCTTACAAGATTAAAAACTCCCTGGTTTGCAGACTGTGTGATTGTACAACGTGGAATGCGTGCATGAATCAGTTTCAGAGCTCATCAATATAGTTTCTGCTGTGTGACTTCTATGTGGTCACACCACTCAACTGTACCAAAGACCAGTGTAGCTCAGGGGCCGTAGCAGAGAACATTTCAGTGATGTTGCAAAATCTGCAGATGTTTAAGAAAGCTGGCTGTTGAATCCAGTCCACTATGGTACTTTGCGTGTTCTTGAAACAGACAGAGTGGCTTGCCATATCCCTGAATGTGGTTTTAAAGTTGTGATCTGCATAAACAGTGGGCACAGCACTGTGTAAGGGCCTCTCTACAAGGGCTGAATGAAAGTTTGAGCACCAAAGAATGTGCATATGCTGGCGTGGCCAAAGGGCATCAGAATGCACATTGGCAGGATGTATAAACTCGCTTTGATGACGATAATAAGCCCAACAGCAGCATCTTTTTGTGAGAGCTGAGAAAATACTCACATTACTAATAGGAAGTAGTGACAACTTTGGCACAGACAACGGCAATTCAACATGTAAAGATAATGTGGGTTTTTGGTATGTCCTCAGTGAACCCTTATATCTTCAGTATGAACTGCTTATGGACTCACCAGTTGTACTCACTGAATCATAAAGCATTGGAGCTCCCCTCACTGGTCACTAGAAGTGTCACTGTCAGTACAGTCATGATGTATAGTGTGTTAATTCCTGGATGAAAGTTTGCTGAAAGGTCATATCATTCACATAAATCACACTGCTGCAGGTGTGCCCTGGTGGACAAGAGGTCAAAATCCCTCTTCAGTCATTGATTAAACCCAAAAAATTCATCTCTGTGTGTTAAAGTCACATATTTAGAAGTGTTTTTTTTCATTAAAAATACCTATTCTACATTGTTGGTTACTCTAGAATGTGCAGATCCATGAAGTCTCTGTTCAAACACTGTAAAACAGAACGCTGTAATATCGGAGTAATTCAGCCAATGCAACTTAGAACCATAAACCAATTCTGAAGAAGAATGATACACAGACCACACTTCAAGTTGACATGATTTGTTCTTTATGTTTGTTACATATGAAACCCAGTAAATCAGTATGTTTTTTTTTTTCTTTTTTTTTTTTTCCCAGTTTTAAGTTAAAAATGATGTGTCCTTTAGTGTGCAGAAACACCATATGGACATGTTAACAAGGTAAAAAAAAACTTGACTTTCACCGGAGGGGTGCTTTAAAGTGCTAACCATGAACCACAACATGCCTGGTTCATGTCTTACTGCCTTTTTTATGTCTCTTCCCTTATTTCCATGTCCTGATGGTAAGCTGTGTATAGTAGAGGCATTAAAAATGGCAGCAATTTGAATTTCCCTCAGGATTAATAAAGCATCTATCTATCTATCTATCTATCTATCTATCTATCTATCTATCTATCTATCTATCTATCTATCTATCTATCTATCTATCTATCTATCTATCTATCTATCTATCTATCTATCTATCTATCAAAACAGAACTATGCTGATGTGTGATTATGATGAACTTGTATGTGGTGCTAAGATATTAGCCTTATAAAGGTTACTGATATTGCTTGGGTTTGACTCGACTAACAGTTTGAATCTTCATTAGACTGAATTTTTCCCAAAATCTGAACTTAAGACATCACAGCATCTTGGAAAGTGATGCAAATGCCACATCCACATTGAGTGGCAATTGCTAAGGGACAAGGAAAAATAAGTGGAAGCCACTTAAACCTTTAACTTTCTACTGTTTTTGCTTAGTTTTTGCCTAGTTTTAGCTGTTTTCACCAGCCATGTTGGAGACATCAACAAACCAGAGATCTTATGATTTACCCAGACATCCCCAGTTTGGTTTGAATTCACAGGAAATCACCTTCTCTGTCTGATTACTGAACTGATTGCATGCCCACCAGGACCTCACAGAGATAATGTGTCATCGATCTGATTGAGTCATTGGCAGTTTACACAGCAAATTCCAAAGCAATGAAAGATCGGAACCCGCCATTATAATATTTAATTTCACATTTTTTCAGTTGTTCGGTAGTAACACCACGGAGGAAATGTGGACTGCAAGACAAGTCCTGGGCAGACCAAAACCACAACAATTGTCTGACTAGAAAAAGGGAGGCTGGTAGAGTAAACACAGTTGTGTGGTCAGGAGGAACCACACACCAAGGCCATGTGGGATGGAAGGAGAGCTTGTTTGCATGGGAGACTGTGGACAGATCCACAGACAACCTGTAGCAGCTAACCTTGTCACACAGACCTGACTCTCACAGGTTTCATACGGATGGATGTTAACACACTTCTTGGAGCGTGTCCCTCTCTAAAATTAATGACCAATCCCCTCATAGCTGACTGTATTACATAAAGGCAGGCAGTAAAACAACAAACTCACGCTCTGTCTGTGCACTCGTTGAGGGATGGGAGTCTCACATGAAAAAGCATGACAGAATTTTCTAAGAACCTGAATAATCAGCTTACATTGGAGCTAAGTAGGAACAGAGGGTGGTGGACTCGTGTTTGCTTTCCATTTTCAGCTCTGGCACAGATTCAGGCCACCTTGAAGAGTCTGAAAACCATTATCCAAGAAAGTTGGTCAAAAGTGCAGACTGTATAGGATATCACAGCACTGAGCCTCACAGAGAGACAGAATGATGAGGACGAAGATGGAGGGGGAGCAAGAGGAGAGTCGGGAAGGGAGGTATCATGGATGAGATATCGTGCGAGAAGGGGAGAAATTGAGACTAACAGAAGTTCAGCACGCCTTCCTGAGTAGACATCTCAATTACAGCCCGCTCGCCATGTCATTCATGTGGATGTGTTTGGTTTCACAGAAACAAAGGCATCCTCACTAAGTGATGTAATTCAGAGCGGCCGTTTGTCCATCTGAAGTTACCTTCATGGTTGTCTGACACATCACCTTTTGAATGCAACAGCAGATTAGCTATAGACAGGCCTGCAGACAGGCCTTTCCCCCCCTATTGTCTCTCCCACACGCTCCCACTGAACATGCTTCAGGAGAGGTCACGCACATGAACACAACATCAGTCGCTCTCTCGTATCGCTCTGAGCGAGCTGCTGACTGATGCCTTTTAAAAGGAGTTAGCAGTAAAGATAGGTGTGTGTAAATGTAGGTCTGTGAGTGTGAGCTGATGCGTGCTTTTTTAAAATGTGTATTGTGGTTGGTTTAGCTCTGTAAATGTGTTTAGCTACAAGTTTGTGTCTAGGAATCGGCTCAGATGTCGTCATTGTGGTCTTGTCAGTCAGCTGATCCCTTTGCTATACAGCCGTAATCAAAGAAAATGACGTTAATGTATTAATCATAGTGGAGATTGCTAATATGAGGGAGCAAAAGTAACTGCTGGTGTAAGACAAAAATACATCTCTACAAATCTTGCATGTATGTGTTACATAGCTGTAAAAAAGGAAGGCGTAAGTGTGAACAAAAAGAAAAATACAGTAGGCTGAGGAAAGACTAAAAACTCCTTTTTTGGATCCCCATTAGATTCTACTCACATAAAATAATGATAAAGGTGACAACAAATCTAAACAGGAAAAGCAGGCAGCAGAAAATAAGTAGTCTGGTGCAAATGAAAGACCATTCAATAAAATTACACCTTAAAAAACATGTAGTTAAAAAAAAACAACAAATAATAATTAAAACTAAATTACATCTTTAGATTTGTTTGGGGAAATTTACCTAACTTTTTGTTGGTGTATTTCAGACAAAGGAAGCTTGATTTTCATAACCTTCGTTCAATTTACATGTATTTTCTCAATGACAAACAAAGAAAGCAAACAATAAAATCAGTGATGCAAGTTTTTCCACAACGCAACTCATAGTTAATTTCAATCAGAATGGTGTCATTAAACTGAAGAGGTTCATTAACAGGATATAATACCTGGAGAATATTCAGTAATTCTTAAACCACGGGGGATTTCGGGTAAACTATTTCAGTTTAAAATATGTTTGTCTAAGTAGATCATAAATGTCTGAATATAATACATATGAAAATACATAGCCAAGCAGTTTGTAGAAAAAATGTGAATATATCATAATAAGCTGTTCATGTAATAAATCATTGAGTTCAACACTAGTTACTGGCAGTTTAGTGTTGTCTCTTTGTGTTAGCTCTAATAATCTAACAATGTTTTCAATTTCAGCTGATTTTGTTCTCTGTAAATCCTCCAGTCCTGTCTCTGTATTCCCAGAGGAGAAGGAAAGGAGCCCAGGTTGATTTTAAGAGGCAAATTATCCCCCTTTAATGATAGGGGAGTAGGGCGATATCTTCTAAAAAATTTTTCAATCAATAAATGAGATCATGTTAAAGTAATCATCTCTTGACAGCAGTCATGACAGATTCTCAGCAGTCTACCTCCGACTCTCACGCTAACACACTGATGTCATTTAAATCCTCCTCTTCTAAAGGGATTGTGTTTTATAGACACTTTGACAATAATTGACTTTCATCATGTAATGCTGCATTAAATAACAAACACGTATTTAAAAAAACAAACAGATGATGTTATATGACTGAGTGGTTTGAATCTGCGAAGAAAAAAACTTTACATTGAGTTTGACAAGTGACAATCCCCTCCTCCCACCCCCGCGCAAAGCAAGTGCAGAGAAATCTCCAATATGTTTTCATTCTTTTCTCCTCGTAGTCTGACCACCTGCAACTTGCATGTGTCATGCTAGTGCCAGTTAAGACATAAAGTAAATGAAAGCCAGACCTGTGCTTTGGGGTCTAGTGAGTTGTAAGGGGGACGTGTAATGGGAAAGCAGAACACTCCCTCTGCACTGTACACAACAGTCATTAGGCAACCCATCTGCTCAACGCTTGCATGCTAAGCTGTAATTTTCAGGCTCTGGTGTGTGTGTCTGTGTTTCTGTGTGTGTGCGCGGGTGTGTGTGTGAGAGGCCAGCGGTGGCGGCGGTGGTGGGCTCGAAGCAGAGGAGATGCTTGTGCATGTGGTGTGTGCGCGCTATTATCTGGATGTCATCATAACCGCAGAAATCAGGGCCTGATAGTATCTTCCCCACCCCCTGCTCCCATCCCCAGCCAGAGTCACGAGAGCCGAGGGTCTCCTTTGACCACACACACACACACAGACACACACACACACAGACACACACACACACACACACACACACACACACACACACACACACACACACACACACACACACACACACACACACGCGCACACACTTACATCGACACATAGACACTGCATCATGCTTCCACATTTTGTAGGTAAACATCTCCAGATTGGTGAAGTGGGATGGAATTCCCGCCTTTGTGGGAAATGTGCCCAGAACCATTTGTAAACCCTCTTCTCCGCCGCCTCCTAACTCTTTACAGATTGTAAAACTTTGGATTTCTATATTAGGTTACTCTGCTGAGGTTCTCGACCTTTTCTTTCTGTGGGTCTTGACAGACCCAAGGAAAAAAAAGATGCAATCACTGGAAAAGGGCAATTTATTTATCTTTCTCAGGCCGAAGCCTCACAGGTTGGGTCGCATGTGTTCCTTGCCGTGGTATTTTAAGAACAAACGCACACCATGCTATAGCCTGTTGCTTCTGTGTAAATATGTGGTTAGCAGACTTCGACATAACATAGACAGTTTACATGTAGACAACACTGTGAATGACATACTGTAGGTTTACTGTATTGTGTTGTATGTTATGCATTAGGCACATGAGTTTACTCCAGGGGGAAACTCTGGCTGTTTCCCCTTTACAAGCATAAGAGTCTACAATCACATGGAAGCGTTGGCAGGCCGCCAGCTTTTACTGTGGTCATGGCTAAACTTGAGCCATATGCCTAATCTAAATCAGTAATAGATCGTGATATGTGTAACAACATTTGTTTTATGATACTTAGCACGAATCTTTGCTCATAAATGTGAAATATTTTGGCAACTGAGATTGAGTTCATAAAAACGTCTGCACGCAAAGTGTCATCTGATGCGGCCTTCTATCCTAAACACCAGCCCCGATCTAAGGTCCCGGTTTCAGCTCCAATCTGTGCCATTTTCCAATCGTCCCTCTGTTCCTCGGTCTTATCTCAGGTTCAGCAGGGCCAGACTAACACAGAGCCAGAGAGGGAGAAAAATGCTGCACTGCTGTTTGTCCTTCTCATTCTCTTCCTTATTGGACTGCATAAATGTTGTTAACCACATCATCATCTGTGGTAGTTTATGCATGCACAGAGGCACAGGGGAAAACAAATGTGGTTCTGATGTGGGTTTGATCATGCTTCTCGTTAAAAGTCTCTGTTTACGGTAATCTGCTACGATTGGAATTACTCCTGTGAGTTAATATTTGCGAAACTCACAGCAGCGGTGGGAGTGTCGACAGTTACTTGTGTCACCTTCGCGGCAACCCCGTATCTGATGGGAGCAGAGATTTCATCAGGTTTGGGAAATGGAAGATCACAGTGGATCATCCGTCTCTGGGGAGGTTGTGCAACAGAGCCAGACACAACTTACATCAAAACACTGATGTACCAACCAACATGTGTGCACCAACACTCAGTCAGTTACACACACACAGGGACATTCTCTGTCCAAACATAAATAATGCTCCAGCCAGCAATTGGCCATTAATCCACTCTATAATCAAGATGCCTTTCCTAGAACTGTAATTTGTTGCCCTTTAATACTGACGGCACTCAGCCACAGATAAGATACATCAAAGTTATCTCTCAGCGAGCACCCTGCTTCCATGCAATGGAAAGTTACTATTTGTGACCGACTGTGGAAAATCTGGCATGCCTCCCCGGTAGTAGACCACCAGCCTCAGCTCACAATATGTCCGACTCTGTAGAGAAATAAACAAAGCAGATCCTAATGGATGAATGTGAGGGCTTTTGTCTGATCCAGGAGATGCTCACACACTTTGGCAAAAGAACCAGTCATACTGACAACAGGTCAGACACACAGCCTCAGTGCCATATATACAGTGTACATTCAGTAACTATAATATCTGTGTTGTTCTTTTGTCACTGCATGCAGCTGTGAGCTATGGTTCTTCTCCAAAATGAAAATTTCTGTCAACAAAATGTCTGGGCTTTGTATGGCTTTGCCCATTTCGTTCTTTTTAAGCTCAAAAGAAAGTTCGCACTGGTTTGTGTACAAAATTACTCAAGAAACAAAATCTGTCTTGCAAAACTAACCTAGACTGAATCCAGCCATGTGCTCGCTGTTGAATCGCATTTTCCTGATCTCAGCTCAGACTATTTGGATATTCATTAGCACACTGACAGGCACTGATTATACTCATGCTACCTCAAGTTTTAGTGTCATATTGTCTTATTTACAGCATTTTCTTCCCACAATGTGAAACAATTAATTGAAATACAACATACGGTGCATTACAGAGCACAATCAGAACTGTATTCAAATTGACAAAACTAAGTCTAGAAAGCATTTACACTATTTCCAGCTTCCAATGGTAGGAAACCACTCCTAGAACCTTTCTGTTTCTGCAGACGGTATAGACCAGGGGTGTCAAACTCATTTTAGTTCAGGGGCCACATTCAGCCTAATTTCATCTCAAGTGGGCCAGATCAGTAAAATCAGAGCATAATAACCTATAAATAACCACAACTCCTAATGTTTCTTTTGTTTTAGTGCAAAAATGTACATTCTGAAAATGCTCACATTTAAGGAGTTATCTTTTTACAAAACATAATGAACAACCTGAAATTTCTTCAGAAAAATTAATTCAACAACATTTAGTCTCAGGTATGTGGAACTGAACGATATAGTATGTTACTTTATGATCAAAATGACAAAAGTCAGACAAGAAACAACAAAGACAAGACACAAAACAACAAAAGCGAGACAAAATGACAGAAAATGAGACAAATGACACGAAAAAACAAAAAAGAGGCAAAAAATTTGAGAAAAAAATCACAAAGCAACAAAAAAATAAGACAAATGACAAAAACGAGCCAAAAAGACATAAAAGACACAAACGAGACAAAAAATGATGAAAGCAGGAAACAAAATAAACAACAAACACAAACGAGACAAAAAAACCTAAATTACAAAAACGATGCTAATAACAACAAATAAAGTGAAACGTAAAATGACAATAAGACAAGAAACACAAGCACAACATAAAGATAACACAAAATAACAAAAACATAGACAAATGAGAAAGGTCAGACAAAAAAGACAAAGAACAACAAAATCAAGACAAAAAATTACAAAAATGAGACACAAAATGACAAAACAACAATGAACAATCTAGTATTTTACTTTATGATCAAAATAACTTGTCACGGTCAAGAAATTGTTTTGAATTTATAGTTTTACAAATTCACAATCTGCAGTTAATGTCTTCTCTGGAATTTTTACACTTTACAAAGTCGTCCCACGGGCCAGATTGGACCCTCTGAATGGCTGGTTTTGGCCCATGGACCACATGTTTGAAACCGCTGGTATAGAGAAGTATTTTTTTTTTTAGCTAATGTTGCAGTTTTTTCTACAACAAAGTACAGTCGTTGCACCTGCAGTATTTTTGTCAGTCTTTTGTGATCTTCTTTTTTCATGACAGCTGCAAACCAGAGAGAGATGACAGACAGTAAACTGTAAATCAAACTCCAAGAAGATCATTTGTTTCAAGAGAAACAGACCCAGAAGAAGACGATAGTCCACAGATAGCCGGCTTCGTGAGAGCTTCCAGAAATAGGGATGGTATTTCTATATTTACAGTATATGGAAGCTCAAGACACACGCAAGCCTTTCAACAAGAGAAGACTTATACACAGGCAGAGGTTTTATTACTCCACTTCTGACAAGCGCTTTCACAGCCGTGGCTCCTCTGTGCTTGGCTGTCAGCTAAGGACATAAATCACTCTGCTTACTCTGACAGGTCAGCAGTGTGACAACAGAAGGTAAGTTCATTGTTACAGATTCGCTCTGTACGAACCAGCATCTGGTCTGCCTGAGGATTTGACACTGTCAGATGTTAATGAAAGCATCCAGAGGGTCACACCTCTTCTGTCAGGCTCACACTCAATCTGGTCCTGTTTGCTTTGCATGAACGTCAAGTTGGAAACCACCAGTCCCATAGCCTCAGCCTTGGCATGTGAAATATGTAGGGGTGTCTAAATATACCCCGTCTCCTGGTTTGATTTTCTAAACCAAAGTCACAGGGATGAGTTTGCCAGAAGGGAGGGAGAGGACATGAAGCAACGGGGGAGGAGGAGGAGGAAGGAGAGGGCAATAGAGATGATGGGTATTTCACATAGTCCTGTCCTGCACTCTGCATCCTGGACCTGACCTAAAAGCTGGACCGGCTTTTGAGCCACATCTGTTTTTATTTCTATCCGCAAAAGACAATAATAAAAACAGGACTGCTCAGAGCTGTTAGCCTGCCATCCCATTGTCAGGGGGAAGTCACAGCAGTGGGTGTGGGTGGGATATTCCACTGCTCTGTGCTTCTTGGAAAGCTTAAACTGCTTGGACTTGGTGACATGTTTGCAGTTATAAAAAAACAATAAACCCCGTACATATATATGCAGGATGAACTGCTCTGAAAATAAAAGTTAATTAAATTTTAGGAGACAGATGGCACACAAAGCTTAAGAGACACATTTCTTACAGGTTTCATTGAATGCTGGATGTAGAGTCATCATGAAAGAAGTGCTTCATCATGATAGAAAACACAGTTATTTGCAGTAATTTCCTACCTATACTGATAGAAAGCAGTGGTTTTCATATTTCACAGTGCAAATTGAGCTGATAATTTGAGTACTGAACCCAAACCTCCATACCGTGACCCACAAGAGCTCAGTTCAGATCACTCTTGTTAAGCTTGTTTTTGTAGTTTAGAACTGAGTGCAGTTTCTGCACATTAGCAATGGGTCGACTATAGACAGACAGATAGATAGATAGATAGATAGGTAGATAGATAGATAGATAGATAGATAGATAGATAGACAGACAGACAGACAGACAGACAGACAGACAGACAGACAGACAGACAGACAGACAGACAGACAGACAGACAGACAGACAGACAGACAGATAGATAGATAGACTTTAAAAACACTTCTAATTTTAAAATCTATACTGTGTTGTGCCAGGAGTTTGTCCAAAAAGTGTTTACTGGATCGTGTTTTTCTAGCCTCCATACATTTATGATGCACACATATCCCGACACCCTCAAACTGTACCCCACATACCCCACTCAGAGCCCATACCACACACGTCACATAGCGTGTGATGCAGAGGGGCTGCGTGTGGACGCCAGCGACTGTTACAGCCTTTGGAAGTTGGATTTCATCTGAGACAACAACCCCACATGATGGAAGCTGTTGCATAAAATTGAGACATGCTTCTACATACCTTATAAAAATGAAAACAGCAAAAACTTCTAAAAAATAAAAGGAGAAAAACAAACTGGCTAGTCACGCATCTTGCACAAGTTGAGAAGTGAGAGCAGCTATGCAGGCCTGAGGCTAAGTTGTACAAGGTTGGCAGCCGTGCAGGTTCTTAGGGTGTGACTGTGTGTGTGTGCATTTGTGCTAATGTATGAGTAATGATCTACAAGGGAGTTGGCAGCAGGACAACAAGGGTTAGCACCCCCTGCGTGAGCACTTTTAGTGTGAGAGTCATTTGTGCAGAATATATAAGCAGGCTGCCTGCTGAGAAAGGTACATAGGCTTTTGCCCTGCTGGAGATATATTAAAAACTCTTGTGTTATGTTTAAGGAACTGTCAGGAATTAGATTATATTAACTCTATTAAGGTTATTAGGTTCGGCATAAAACAGTTTTTGGCAACCAAAAATTAAACGGCTTCTAAAGCCCAGTGTATACATTGATGCTTAGGGAGTAAGATCACTGTACTAATTTTGTCAAATGATTCATCAACAATTATCGGAAAGGAAAAAAAGCCTGCTTGGAGGTGTTTATAAGGCTTAATACCACACTTTTACATCTCTAAATAAGGTTAGTGGTTTTACATGGCAGGGTTAAACAGAATGAACTTGTGTTTATCGCAAAATCCCCTTGACTCAGTCAGATAAATAAAAAGTCGTTGAAATGGAATTGTAGTAAGCTGAAACTGGGAGGGTCCTTCTTTGCCACCACAGCTGGGACCTGCTCTCTTCAAAGGTTGTCAGTGTTTGAACAGAACAGTCAGTCTGTGGTCATAACGGTGCATTTCAGGTATGTGAAGAAGCCTAATTCCATATAATTTGAGGGGGTTGTGTGGGTGTTGTGATGACAAATCAGGGTGTATTAGTACCACTGTCTCTTTTGTCTCAAACCCACAGCTCTCCTGGCATTGTTGACTCCAATAAAAGAGCGCTGCTTATTTGTTAAGCCTGTGTGCTGATAACCAAGTGCAATTAATGAAATGCTGACAGACGCAGCACACACACACCCCTGCTGCTTGTTTGATGCATCTCACGCATGTAACAAAGGTGTGCACAGACTGTCTCATGCCACCCCACTGAATACACACCCAGGTCACCAGCCCTGAGTAATTACAATCATTTGGTCTCCATGTGAAACCGGTAGACAGCCGCAGCGTGACATTATGTAAAAAATGCAATAACTCTGTCAGTGCAAACATGAAAGATAATACGCTTGTGGAAAGTGCACAGTCTGTGACACGTTTGTACACACACACTCGCACAAGTAATGCTACTCTGGACGTTCTGAATGCTCTTAAAGTTATAAGTGAGCCTGTGAGTACATTCTTCCCTCTCGTATTGGTGTTAGTGATTCATGTCTGGATATTGTAAATATTATGGCCAAACTGACTGCGTAGGATGATGGACTTGAGTTTTTCACCCACACTCATCAGTTTTTTGAAATAAACTTATGACACATAACTCGATGACACACGGGCTGATTGCGTAAATTTTCGGAACAGGAACTTAATCTCTTCGGTAATAAAATCGTTCACAGGGTTGGATGTGGAATGACCCCCAGAGTGAGGCAGAGAGGCTACAGAGGGACGTGATGCTGCCAACGGTCTCTCTGTGTAGCAGCCAAGACCGATGAAGGAGTCACGAAATCCAGTTGACATGAACCTGATTCACAGGGCCGACTGAAATCTGACACGCACAACTGGAATTTATTGGATATTTGCAGCGGTGGAAATGAACAAGAACCCAAGTGCTGTACATAAAGTAAACGCTGAAGTACTTTACACTCACACTGTGTTTCATGGGGACAAATAAAGCACTTTTCTTTCTTTCTTTAACCTGTAAAGTTACTAGCAAAACAACAAAGCATATAATCTTCTTATAAAATATCCTTAGTTATATAATAAAATGTCCAACAGTATGTAAAGTAAGTAAAATTAACTCCAACTAAGTCAATTACAACATGCTGCTTGCAAAAAAATAATGTATAAAGATAATATACTCTTGTTTTTGATGGTTTAATTAAATTTTGCTGGTTAAACTTTGTTTTTTTAAACTTTATTTTTCACCCTTGTGTTGTCCTGCAGGTCACATTGACCCATTTTCAAGTTTGAAAATGTGGAAAAAGTATATCTTCACAGTGAAACTTCTTGATGTCCACATTTTCAACATTTTTGGGAGGGTTTTGAACATTAGTTGGTGGGAAAAAAAATGTTAAAAAAATGTTTCTTTAAGAACATTCACAAAAAATCTACCAAAATCCAGGGAATTTTGCTGGATTATGCAGAAGAATAGGTTTTGGCATCATATATTAGATTACTGGATTGTGTTTTATTATTATGATTATTATTATTGGGTTGTTGCCACTGATGCATAATGGCATAGAAAGGATTATAATATTGTCGGTTGAGGTTAATTCGATCTACTTTATGTTCTAATAACATAAGAATGTGTTGTAAACTGATAATGAAGGTGTGTGTTGTCTAAATCTAGAAAGTAGCTAACCATAGATATCAGACAGGTATTGGAGCAAAACTTTTCCTCTGAAATATGAATGTCTAAAAATGTGTAAAAATTACAGAGAAGACATTAACTGCAGATTGTAAATTTGTAAATCTATAAGTTTTAAATAATTTCCAGACCATGACAAGTTGTTTTGATCATAAAGTAAAATATTGCTCATTGTTCTTTTGTCATTTTGTGTCTCATTTTTGTAATATTTTGTCTTTTTTCATCAAACTTTTGTCATTTGTCTCGTTTTTTTGTCGTTTTGTTTCTCGTTTTTGTCATTTTGTGTTTCCATTTTGTCTCCCTTGTGCTTTTTGTCTTATTTTTGTCATTTTGTGTTTTGCTTTATTTGTTTTGTGTATGGTTTTTGTCGTTTTGTGTTTTTGTCTCACTTGTGCTGTTTGTCTATTTTTTATTTCTTGCTTTTGTCACTTTTTGTCTTGTTTTTGTCATTTGTCCATTTTTTTGTCACTTTATAATTTTTTAATCAAATTTTTTGTCCATTTTGTCATCTTGTTTCTCGCTTTTGTCATTTTTTTATCTTGTTTTTGTCATTTGTCCATTTTTTTGTCGTTTTATAATTTTTTTATCGAATTTTTGTCGCTATTTTGTTTTGTATCATTTGTCTCTTTTTTGTCATTTTGTTTCTCGCTTTTGTCGTTTTTGTCTTGTTTTTGTCATTTGTCCATTTTTTTGTTGTTTCAAAATTTTCTTGTCCAATTTTTTTGGCTGTTTTGTTTTGTATTGTCTGTCTCTTATTTTGTCATTTTTTCTTGCTTTTGTCGTTTTGTGTCTCACTTTTCTCATTTTGTGTCTTATTTTTGTAATCTTTTGTCTTTTTTGTTGGGTTTTTTTGTCCTTTTTTTTAAAAAGTAAAGTAAAATACTACATCATTCAGTTCCAGATACCTGTGACTAAATATTTTGTGCCTTTGTGATCTGTAAATTGTAATGTGTAAATGAGGCTGAATGTTGCTGAAATTTTATTTATTTTTCTTAAGACAATTCCGTTCCACTTGAGATCAAATTGGGCTAAATCTAGCCCCTGAACTAAAATGACTTTGACACCCCTGGTCCGTGGCTTTAACCTACATGCGGGCCTGATGTTCTTCCTGCATCAGACGCGATACAACAGCGCCATCTATGGACGGACCAACGTCTCTGCCTCCAACCGCCCCGAGTCACCACCTCACCGCTGCAAAACACAGCACAGGCCGGACTACTGTCTTTCTCTGAACAAGAACGAGGAACACCATCGAGATGTCTGACATGGAGGACGATTTCATGTGCGACGATGAAGAGGACTACGACCTGGTATTTACAAGTGAACTCGCTCGGCCTGTTTGCGAATTTTCCGCCGTTTGTCCGCTGAGCTGCTAACAGTGAAGCGCCGAAAGTACGGGCTAGCTAACGTTAGCTGTTTAGTTAGCATGGTGGCTAACAGCAGGCTGACAGCGGATGAATAACGTTAGCTTCCTAGCTGGCTAGTTGGTATTAGCTACTATACAGCTTACTAATATTAACAAACGTGAAACATTTGGGGTGACTTGCTTAGAATGCATATGTTTGGTTGTCACTGGATTCACACTGCACGCCTGTAAACCAAGCCACTGGGCTAGTTAGCAAGCCCTGACGTTGGCTAACTTTGCGTTAGCTCATGGCTCGTATTTGCAGAATAATATTCAGTGGCAGTCTGCCATGGTTAGCTTTACTGTTTCTGCTAAACTTATATGTTTGAACTGGATTCCTTGTGTTTTGAACTTTAACGTGTGTATTTGTTTAAACTCAGGAATACTCAGAGGACAGTAATTCCGAGCCAAATGTGGACCTGGAGAACCAGTACTACAACTCCAAAGCCTTGAAGGAGGATGATCCCAAAGCAGCACTTAGCAGTTTCCAGAAGGTGGAGTCGTGCTCCATAAAAACAATCTCTTCTCTGTGTCTGTTTGTGTATCCCATTTGCTTACAAGCTCAATGTTTCCTGGCATGTTTTGATTTTGATGTGTTTAGGTGTTGGAACTAGAAGGAGAGAAAGGAGAATGGGGGTTCAAAGCTCTCAAACAGATGATCAAAATCAACTTTAAGCTGGTATGTTATGTAAAACATCCTGTTCATATTTTAAGCTCATCCCAGCAGACATGAATTCTTAATGAGTTGTTTTCCATGTGTTTCAACCCTTTAGACCAACTTTCCAGAAATGATGAACCGGTACAAGCAGCTCCTTACGTACATCAGAAGTGCAGTCACCAGGAACTACTCGGAGAAGTCCATCAACTCCATTCTGGACTATATCTCTACCTCCAAACAGGTATGGATGGACGCTGTCACATACATATGCTGTGTGCTTGCAGTAGTATGTGTCTGGTGTTTAAAATCTTTCTGAAATGTGCGTCTTGTTTTACTAGATGGACTTGCTGCAAGAGTTCTACGAAACCACACTGGAGGCTTTGAAAGATGCAAAAAATGATCGACTGTGGTTCAAAACCAATACAAAGGTATAGAAGCAGACCTTGTAGACAGACTCCAGCTATTCTAGCATGATCATTTCCTACGAAGGTGATTAAAAACATGATCTTTTATGTTTGTTTGCTCTACTTGTTCATTTCCTGCAGTTGGGGAAGCTGTATTTGGAGAGAGAAGAGTATGGGAAACTACAAAAGATTCTTAGGCAACTTCACCAGTCATGTCAGGTAATTAACTCTACAAATCTAATAGTTTATTTCCTTAATATGGATTAATTTGTCTTCTAGGTCTGACACAATAAAGAGGTTTTATCTTGCAGATATTACGAAATATAGTGTGGCCACTCACTGTAATTTATTTTAAAGAGTATCACTATCTCAGTATATGAATTTGGAGTTGTTGAAGCACCTCTTTCTCAAACATATAGTCACTAATTCCTATATGTGTTTTTCTTTTACATGTATACGTGTAATTAGAAATGACAGCAGTAGTGATTATTCTTGACTGACTTGAGTATTCTATTCTTTTCAACTACAGACAGATGATGGAGAGGATGACCTGAAGAAAGGCACACAGTTGTTGGAGATCTATGCCCTGGAAATCCAAATGTACACAGCTCAGAAAAACAACAAGAAATTGAAAGCCTTGTATGAACAGTCACTCCATATTAAATCTGCCATTCCTCACCCGCTCATAATGGGAGTTATCAGAGGTATGATAATGTTGCTCACTTATTCATAGAATGTGTAATGTCAGAACTCTTTGCTAAATAACTTGTGTTTGTTTGTTTGACCAGAGTGCGGTGGAAAGATGCATTTGAGAGAGGGTGAATTTGAGAAAGCTCACACAGACTTCTTTGAGGCCTTTAAAAACTACGATGAGTCCGGAAGCCCAAGAAGGACAACTTGCCTGAAGTACCTGGTCTTAGCAAACATGCTGATGAAGTCAGGAATAAACCCTTTTGACTCTCAAGAGGTATGAAAGCAATCTCTCTCATATTGAATGTTTGCTTTTAATGACTGGTTATGTAAGAATGTACAGCAGAAAAGAGCAAAGAAGCAGGCTAGCTGGTTGCCAAATAAGTTTATGCAGTTAGAATTTTGATAAAGCACAGCTCAAATATGTCTAACCATAATAATCTCCTGAAAGTATTTTGGGGTTTTGTGCTTAATCAGTGAGCATTTACTCAATTTTTCAATATGTTTCCAAAGGCCAAACCATACAAAAATGACCCAGAGATCCTAGCGATGACAAACTTAGTAAGGTAAGTGCACATTCATTTTTCTGTTGTTTCTATTGTTTTAAACCATTTTACTCCACAGTCTTACTCTGAGATATACTCTCCATTCTTACTCTAAGAATAGCGAGACAGACAGTCATTTAATCCAGAGACTTACATGACAACAAACGTAAATACTCTGAAATGTTTTCCACAGATCATCTGAGTAAATACTTGGTGGTTCACTTCTTTATTGTAGGCTTAGTGTGGTTGAACAGCAGACTTTAAATCTGTCTGATTGTTGCGTGCACTTTGTTGTTGCTCACTTTATTGCTAAACATCAGTATGTCATTGTAAGAGAGAACAAGCTTTCAACTAGATAAAAGGTGAGGTTTAATTTGGCTGTGACAATGAATTCTCTAGAATTCTATGTACTATTCAAGTGCACGTTAGGTTTGTACTGAAGTGCACTTAGCACAACAGGCGTGGTACGTGTGACTGTGCTTAGTTTGTATCCTGTATCTTAAGTTTTTCTGGTGCTCAAAACTATACAAATGGACCCAGATTGCTTACAGTGACAAATCTTGCCTTGTTTTAAATGCATAGTGATCTCTTTTGCCCAGATATGCTTAGTTTATGGCTTTGAGTTGTATTTCATCCATGCAGTTGCAGTTGTGTGCATTATGTTCACTTATTTCAGTGGATATCTTTTATCAGGGGTGTTTAAATCATTTTAGTTCAGGGGCCACATTCAGCCCAATTTGATCTCCAGTGGGCCGGACCAATAAAATCACTGCGTAATAGCCTATAAATAACGAGAACTCCAATTTTTTCCTTTGTTTTAGTGCAAAAAAGTACATTCTGAAAATGTTCACATGAAAGGAATTATCTTTCTACAAAACATGAACGACCTGAAATTTCTTTAAAAAATAAGTTCAATTTCAGCAACATTATGCCTCAGTTCATCATTTACGCATTATATTTTACAATTCAGAGTATCTACAAAGGCACAGAACATTTAGTCACAGGTATCTGGAACTTTTACTTTATGATCAAAATGACAGAAGTCAGACAAAAACAAGACAAAAACAACAAAAACAAGACAAACAACAAAACAAGACTAAATATTACAAAAATGAGACATAAAATGGCAAAAGCGAGAAAAAATGAGACAAATGACATGAAACAAAACAAAAAGAGACAAAAAATTTGATTAAAAAATTACAAAGCGACAAAAAATGGACAAACAAGAAAAAAAGACAAATAATTGCACAGACAACACAAGCGAGACAAAAAATACAAAATGACAAAAATGATACACAACATGACAAAAATCAGACAAAAAAGACAAAGCAACAAAAACAAGACAAAATATTACAAAAATGAGACACAAAGCGACACAAGAACAATGAGAAATCTAGTATTTTACTTTATGATCAAAACAACTTGTCATGGTCTAGAAATTATTAGAAATTTACAGTTTTACAAATCCACAGTCTGCAGTTAATGTCTTCTCTGTAATTTTTACTTTTCAAAGTTGTCCCACAGACCGGATTGGACCCTCTGGAGGGCCGGTTTTGGCCCGTGGGCCACATGTTTGACACCCTTGCCTTATATATTTTCCTCTTACACATTGATACATTATGAGTATTATTGTTCTTCTCAATTTGATAAACAGTTCTCTGTCAACATTTGCATACATTTCACAGTATTTATATAAATTATAGAGCATGACTATTGTCTTCCTTAAACCTTAAGTAGTCCTCTGTTTCCTTGTTTGCTCATTTTTGTCCCCATGTTTACCTAAATAACAGGCATTGTCTCGGTTTTGCATGTATTTATTTCAAATTTTTATTACATAAACAAGAAACCAACAACGCACACCCAAAACTGTAATAAGAATAGTGTTTACATGGAAGTGTTGTATTTTGGAATGTGTTTGACAGCTGTCAGGATGACAGTTTTTGTGTGGGTCATGGAGACACAATGTATATGGTACAACAACAGCGACTGTTTTCCCTTTCAGCGCCTACCAGAACAATGACATCACCGAATTTGAGAAAATCTTGAAAACAAATCACAGTAACATAATGGACGACCCCTTCATTAGAGAGCACATAGAGGGTGAGTGGAGAACGTGGCATCAGTGCACACGCACGGCAAAATGTGTTGGGAAAAACACTGTAATTTTTTAAAAGTGTAGCTGATTGTGTGATACTGTGTTGCAGAGCTTCTGAGGAACATTAGAACTCAAGTACTTATCAAACTCATCAAACCATACACAAGAATACACATCCCTTTCATTTCTAAGGTAAGTCCTTTACAGTGACTTTATGTGGTCATAAATTAATGTCGATTAAAGCCCATTCGGTCATTTCTGTGAGGGTATAATTGGAATGAAAACACAAAGATTAGCGCACATTTTCTGAACGCTTGTGCCAAAGTAAAATCTGACATTACAAGATGTGATCTGGTTTTGTAGGGCTAACAGTTTGGTTGTAGAGGTAGGGCTCCTAAAGGCTCTACTGATTTGCTTAATTAGCCTGTAATACAAATGAATGAAATAAAATTTAAGCATCAACATAAATCATACCATCTACCATGAAAAACAACATATACATTCATATAATCTGTTTCTAGAAAGTGTAGCTGTTCCAGAATAATTGGTTTAATGACATGAATCTGAAATATAAATCTCTGAATTCATATTTCCTAATTTCTTCTTGTTTTTTTTGTTTGTTTGTTTTATAATTTACCCGTAAAAGGGTGTGTCTTACTTAAAATGACAGTAACTAGAGTAGAGGAGCTAAAAAGCAAAGACATAATGACGTTACTCTCGTTAAACATGATATTCGTCACCAGTGCTGCTTTGCATTTTTGTTAATGGCTTTCCAACCCCTGCTGTTTGTTATTGGTTTGCATATTTGCATGATGCTTTGCCCACAGCTCTTTTGAAATCTGCGCACGCTTTAATGTTAAATCATCCGAGCTGACATGCAGGTTGACAGACGTGAGGATAAGTGTTTGTCTCTCATGTGTTTCAGGAGCTGAACATTGACGTGTGCGATGTGGAAAGTTTGCTGGTTCAGTGCATCTTGGATAAGTAAGTTCGTCACTGACGTGCGTGCCCAGTAATAAAACACAAAATAGCTCCCTTCCTGTAAAGAGTTGCGTTTCCTCATAGTTTGCATCCTTTGGCCCTTCAGGGAGTCAGGCGGTATGATTTCACAGTGTGTTATGTCTTGTGCTCAGTCGATAATCTAACTGTAATGGAGATATGCTGTTTGCAGTTTCATAACCCAGCTCTACTGGTTCACTGACATAAATGATTTTGCACGACACGACAACACGAGATTACAATAACTTGTTATTAAATTGTTTTTTCATTGTTGTCATTGTGCTCTTTCATAATAAACATGTCACTCATCTGAAAGCATAGGTGGAAAGGCAAAGCCAAAATAATGTTGTTTTTTTAGTTAAATACAGACTCCAGTGTTTAAAGAAAATTTAACACTCCATGATTGCCTTGGTGATATTTTATTTTATTTATTGTTGCTTTTACTGCGTTATGCTAAAGTACAATTTGCAGAATTAATTGCTAAAATGGCATTTCAAAGCTGAACTACAAGAGCTCGACTGAAGTGTTTCTTGAAACTGGACTCATTTGTGAAGCCCCAGTAGTTTTGAATATTTTTTTATCATAAAACTTTTTTTTTTTTCACAGCACAATCCACGGACGAATCGACCAGGTGAACCAGCTACTAGAACTGGACTACCAGAAAAGAGGAGGGGCTCGCTACACAGCTTTAGACAAATGGACAAATCAGCTGAACTCTCTGAACCAAGCCATTGTTAGCAAGCTCACATGATGGCATGTAAACATCAAGAGACGAGGAAAATGGCATGTTTGAAGACATCCATTAAGTTGCTTCTGTGCTTCTTCAAGTATATCCTCTGAGACAAGATACACAGCACAGATTTTTGAGAATGCATCAATTTCAAGAAGACTCGCCAGAACCCCGAGAACGTGTTCAAAGTGTGTTGTTTTGTCCCAATGACAGGAATTCACTGACACTTATTTTTGTTTTTCATGTTCCTGATTGGCAGATCCTTCCATGTGCAACACACAAATGCTTCAGTTGTTTAAAAAAACAAAAAAAAAGTCCAAATGTGTATGAAAGCGTGTACACAGTATTTTAATGTATACTGTTGCCTGTTGGTAATAAACAGATTTCTCTCAGCACTAAAAAAGGATTGAGCTGCCTTTGACTGGCTGCAGTTTGACCTGGGCTGAATGTGGAGTCAAATAAATGATTTTAAATCGTCATAAATGACACATAGACATATCTTTCTTTGATTGGAGTCTACTTGTGGAAGGTATTTCTGTGTGCTCATGATGTGCAGGGTCAATATATAATTGCAGGACTTTTTGTAACGTAGTTGACAGGTATATTTGACATTTTTGCTGTTTTCAGTAGAGATGGCTCTTTTTAGAGACCCGGTTGTCCCAAAGGAGCCGGCTCTTTCAGCTCCCAACGGCTCCTAATGCAGTATTATTTCTAGCCTCATATTTTAGCCTAACCAGGCAACTATGAATGATTTGTGTATTGATAAACCCTTTTGCATTCAGTGTTTTTATGAGAAGCCTCATAATTGCCTCATTTTGTGCATTTCTGTTACAAAAGCAGGCATTCTTACTTTTAATATTTTAATCAAACTTTTTTTGCACAAAAACCCACCAAGTTCTGCACATAAACTCACAGCAAAACCAGAAAACAAAATTCACAGCTGAAATTTAAGATCAAGGGCATTTCTTGTTGGGATTATTTTAAAATATCGGTGCCATATGTGCATCTGTGTCACCACGAAAACAAACAGTATTCAGAGATCTCGGTGTTGTTTTGTAAATCCATTAGCAACTAACCAGGACACAAAAACGTGTGATTATTTGTCTTTAAAATACATTTCTGCATGTCTTTAGAAGCACAACAGTCCACAATCTTTTACTAAGCTCATTTTATTATTGTTTAGCTAATTAGAAGATGGTTGTTATTAAATTCAGACGGTTATTTAGTTGACATTTTAGTGATACCCAGTCATTTTTTTATTAAGTGATTGTTTCGATAATAAATAGTTACGGAATTTGTAAAAGATGTGAATGAACATAAAACATATTTTTTTTTACTTTTAATAAAAATGTATGCAAGATATATCCCATGGACTTCAAAAATCCCTCAATTATGTATTGACCCGTAGGATAATTACAAAAGGACTAATTTCTTCATTTTAGGTATAAAAAGCATCCATAAATCTGCCTACCACAAGTTCCTAAAACCCAAATTAATATCTTTAAATAGCCTGTTTTGTTCAACCAACAGTCCAAGATGATTAATTTCTCATCAAACAAGATGCAAAACATAAAAAAATCCCAGCTGAAATTTAGGATCAAGGACATTTTTTCTTGGGAAATATATATCAGAATCAGAAAAGCCTTTATTGCCAAGTGGGTACACAAGGAATTTGACTTGGTGTATAGAGAGCAGTACCTGGCAACAACAACCGACACTAAAAGAATAAATCTAAGTCTGAGAATTCTAAATAAGAAATGCTACAAGTATAAGAAGAATAAGAAGTACTGTGTAAAAGTAAGTTTAAATGAAGTACTGTGTAAAAAAGACATACATTTGCTTAAACCAGGGTAATAAATTAGAATATTATTTAAATATTTCACATAAAGGTATTGCACATGAGGTTGAATACTGTATATTGGACAAAGCAAGGACCGCCAGATGAAAAACTGTTTCTATCCACAGGTCATCAGGCTCCTAAATTACTGAATCACCTGCAGTGTCTTATAAATAGCAATATTTTGAACATATCCCTTGCCTGTTTACGCATGACAGTATTACAATACTGCCAACATTGGCACATAGAATTTATCTGTAACTATTTTTATCTTATTATATTCTATTTTATTATTATTTTTTCTTATTTCATTTTTATGTTCTGTCATTTTATTTATTTCAGTTGTGTGAAGAGAACTCGCAAAAAATAAAACTGAAATTTTTTTTTATTTATTTATATATATATATATATATATATATATATATATATATATATATATATATATATATATTAACCCAAATATAGAAAAACAGAAAATAATGAAACTAAAAATTTTAAAAAATAATTTTTTTGCTCATTTTTTCTATATTTCTATAATTTTTTTCTTAATTTTTTTCTGTTTTTTTCGACATTTTATAGAAAAAGATGAGCAAAAATTATATATCATTTCATTTCATTATTTTAGTTGTGTGAAGGGAACTCTCAAATTAACCCTGTAAGACTCAAATATAGAAAAAAGAGCAATAAATAAAGTAAAAAAAATACTAAATTTCAATAATGTATGCGCATATATATATATATATATATATATATATATATATATATATATATATATATATATATATCATATAAACCCAAAATATAGACAAAAGTGAGCAAAAAATAAAACTAAATTTTTATATATATATATATATATATATATATATATATATATATATATATATATATATATATATATAAAAGTGAAACTCAAAATTTATAAAAAAATTTTTCTATATTTCTATAGTTTTTTTTCAATTTTTCGACATTATATAGAAAAAATGTGCAAAAAATGAGAAAATGAGCAAAAATAATATATCATAGGAAATATTCTTTAAAAATAAATTCATGTATTTTTGCAGCAGTGGGTTTTACAGGGTTAAGAATTTCATCACTCACGGTAACCACTGTGTTTCTGCTGTGTGTGTGACAATAAAGTTCTTGAATCTTGAAATGCACTGGTAGCGACAGGAGTCCTTAAATATTTTCTGCTCTCTATATCCCATCTTGACTCTGCCGGATTTTCCAGTCGTCGGAGCTTTCTGGGCCTCGGCGGCTTCCGTTCCAGGTGACTCCCATTTCCACTGACAGTAGCTCAGAGCTTCAGCTGCCAGCGGAGAGCGCAGCTAGCGGACGGAGCTGCGTCCAGCAACAGTTAACGGCGGAGTCCAGTCAGTCGGAGCTGGGTGTGAGTCACTGTACGCCTTTAGTGCTTCTAATTTACAATGAAGAAATTAAAAAGGCCCGCATCCTGACGTCCACGTTGTGGTCAGTGACGGTCTGTAGCGGCGTCGGTGACTGACATGGACGCAAGTGACAATAAGGTACAGTTTATTTTGTTTTTGTTGGGGTCCTGCTAACGCTTTAGCTCATGGAAATGGAACATAGTGTTAGTTTACAGTGTCGAGGCCCCAAAATGGGACTCGTGTTATTCAGGAAGAGCGTATTTAGTTGTTGTTATCACAAATAGCACCGTTGTTTAATTCTAGTTAAGTTTTTATTCATGCGAACACCGCGATCGGTTTTGCTGTTTTGTCAAATGCAACAAGATAAGCAGCGGCTAGTAAGCTAGCATTCAAACAGCTAACGGTAACCAAAGCACTTTATAAAAGGCAGACCTCGATCCAGTTCGTTTGTTTTGTGGCAGTGCGTGTTTGTTTGGTCATTTTGCAAAATGGCTAAGATGTTAATCTGTGACCGCACTCTGGTCCAGAAAGGCAGGCTTGGTTAAATGTTAGCACGGCTAGCTAGCTGAAGCTAACTTAAACATCTGAGCTGTCATTTGACGGCACTTGTTTTAATTAGAGCGTCAGCTGAGCGGCAGCGGGCTGTTTAGATATTGTCACGATATCTGGAGAGGCTGGCTTTACCAAAAAGGTTTCAGGCAGGCAGGAATGTGTGCATGAGTGTGTGGAGGAGAGGTTTCAGTAGAGGAATGTCTGGTTCTACTGCATGTATGACATTCCTCTGACGCTGGTAGCGATGCAGAAAGTTTGGTTTGGGTTTGCTGTCCCTAGGCTGCGTTTTCTTCTGGAAATCACCCTGGTATCTATAGCACTGAACCATGGGGTTTTCACAGTGTTTCATATTAAACATGTGTAATCCAGTGGTGTAATATTCATCAGTTCTGTCTTCATTAATGTGAACTTCTTAAAAAGCTTTCATGCAGGGGTGTCAAACTCATTTTAGTTCAAGGGCCACATTCAGCCCAATTTGATCTAAAGTGAGTTAAATTGCAGCATATTAACCCATCCATCCATCCATCCATTATCTATACACCGCTTAATCCTCACTAGGGTCATGGGGGGGGCTGGAGTCTATCCCAGCTGACTCAGGTGAAGGCAGGGGACACCCTAGACAGGTCACCAGTCTGTCACAGGGCCACATACAAAGACAAACAAGCACTCACACATTCACACCTATGGGCAATTTAGAATAATCAATTAACCTCAGCATATTTTTGGACTGTGGGAGGAAGCCGGAGTACCCGGAGAAAACCCACGCATGCACAGGGAGAACATGCAAACTCCATGCAGAAAGATCCCGGGAAAGCCGGGATGCGAACCAGGGATCTTCTTGCTGCAAGGCGAAAGTGCTAACCACTACGCCACTGTGCAGCCCCATATTAACCCATAAAACTCCAATTTTTTCCTTTGTTTTTGTGCAAAAAAAAAGTATGTTCTTCAAATGTTCACATTTAATGAAAAAAACATTATGAACAACCTGAAGTTTCTCAGTTTATCATTTACACATTACAATTTACAGATCAGAGTGTCTACAAAGGCACAAAACATTTAGTCATGATCAGAACAACAACAGTCGGACAAGAAAAGACAAAAAACATCAAAAAACTAATGAAAATGTTACAAAAATGAGACACAAAATTACAGCAACGAGAACAAAATGACAAAAAATTAAACAACACGAAACAAAAAAGAAAAGAGTCAAAAAAAGGCAAAAAGTTACAAAATGGCAAAAAAATGGACAAACGACAAAAACGAGACAAAAAATTACACAAAACGATACACAATAAATGAATAAAGTGAAACACAAAATGAGGAAAATAAGGCAGAACGTAGAAGCGTGACAAAAATGAAGCAAAATGACAAAAACATGAGACATGACAAAAAACGACAAAAAACAACAAAAACAAGACAATATATTACAAAAATGAGACACAAAGCTCCAAAAGAACAATGAGCAATGTAATATTTCACTTTATGATCAAAATAACTTGTAGAAATTATTTCAAATTTATAGTTTTACAAATTTACAATCTGCAGTTAATGTCTTCCCTGGAATTTTTACTCTTTACAAAATTGTCCCATGGGCCGGATCAGACCCTCTGGAGGGTCGATTTTGGCCCGCGGGCCACATGTTTGACACCCCTACTTTAATGTACATATAATGTATATGCTCCTTTCTAACTAGCCAACCCTGCTTTCAGTGCAGAAACACACACCGTCTGATGGTGTGTGTGTGAAAGCAACTGGTGAGAATCAGTGCTAACACAAACAGAGGCTTGTGAGATCAGTAGACCCCAATCTAATCGCACTTCTGTCATCCCCAACGGATGCACATCTGGTTCTGACCTCATTGCCTTTTTTACAATCACAGCTATTCTCACTCACCCTCTCACTAGCACATGGATACACAAAGACATATGGATGAATCCTGACCAGCTCGGTCTTCCCTCACATTTTTTTTTTGAAACGTACTGCTGTTGAGGAATCAAGACGCTCCATGCGTACACGCCAGGCCTCATTTCGATGGCTTGCTGGATAATTAGCTTATCCCGTAGTACTGTCCCTACTTTATCCTCTCAAACTTAATCCTATAACAACAACCTATCAGCCAGTCTGCTCCATTGTACCCGAATCAGACCAACTACTGCCGCCCTGAACCCTGCAGCCATATCGGTCTGGACATGAAGGCTGCCGTACCTCCAAAAGGGTTTGTGAGTTTCAGAATCTTTTGTTATCGCTGTAGTTCTTTACATTTACCAAGACTCTGTTGAGATAAGATTGGATCTGTAGATCACCGAAGAACAACTGAGAGAAGCACCCACAAACAGTAGCAGCGGGAGACAATAGCTATCTCTGTGACATCCACAGTCTGCACTGATACTCTATTCATACATCCCGACCACAGCAGCAGAGAAGTGAGGGGGCGTCTTTGTACGCTGAACCCTGTCACCTCATGTCATTCTTTGCAAAATTCGTTAGACCAATGTCACCACGGTGTCAAATAAGGACTGGTGCTGGCAGACCGCAATGGAAACAAAACAGCCAAGGACAATAATGTTTGTTATGTTTTTTTGTCTGTTTTGAGGTTTTGCAACAAGAAATATCCAATTCACTATTTTAAGTTTTATGTCATTGCAGGCGATGCTAAGTGCATTTCCTCCATCCTGCACAATACTTATGTGTTGCTGTTTTTAGGAGGAATTCTTGCTAGTTTGCATTCTCTGACACGCTAGTAAAAGTTAATGCATTTATATAGACCTTATCTTGCATGATTTTAATGCAGTTATGACTTGAAAATATGGATTGATAAGCTTAGAGTGTGTAATGTAAAGGCATCACTCTGATTTTGCATGTGGTACACAATAGTGCACATTACACAGTAGTATGTTTTGGATTTCGAATAGTTATTTATGGGATTTGTAGGCCTGTATGTCAGGTGGTATAATCACAGAGCTTATCCTGCCCATTTGGCTCCATTTGGCTCCATGTCTCCACAGAACAATTGTCTTAAGTGGCTGATTAAGTTTGGGAGTACCTCTGTGTTTTAGTCCAGAGCCTGTTTTCCAGTACTCTTCTAATCTTTGCTGTTTGTGGTGCGACTTGTCTTATTTCCTACAGCACAGAAACTCACCTATTGACTTGTTGTGCTTGTAACATAAATCAAGAGTTCCTTAAAATTAGACCGACAAGAAGCAGCTCTCTAGTATGTTTATAAAGGTCTTTAAAAAGTTATTATTGTCATTGTTTGTGACTGAGTTGCTGGATTAATTCATAAAGTTTCTGATTGTATGTATAGTTTGTGCAAGGAAGTAGTTTTTTGTGTGACTATTAAATAATGAGACTAGTGCTGTAATCCTAATTTATTCAGATTTTGTTTAATTCGCAGAGATTGAAACTTTGTGTTGTGGTTCATCTTACATAAACCCAATCTGTTTTTTAAATAGCCGTACCTTGTATTCTTTTGTCAGCTGGTGAGTCATTTTTCTTCTGGCTACCCTTCATTCCACAAGACATCATGATACATACCTACGACTACCACTTTGCTGCTTAATAATGATTTCAGGAAGCGGTCTACGTCTTACTGTAGTGATGTAACAGTGGAGGATTTTTTCTAAAGTAATCGGCAAATCTTTTCTTTGTATTCTTAGTTAAAAACTTAAATATTTATGAGACCAGTTAGGAGACTGATACATGTGACGATCTTCTATCTTAGTCCAGCTTCCTTGTTGTTTCTAGCTTTTTGTTTGAGAATTTAGAGCTGGTTCTGAACCAATGCTTGTTCCTTGGTGGTCTTAGTGGATTTTTAAAGGCATCATACTTCAGGTTTGAATGTTTGTCCACTGTCCACTTAAAAAATAACATTTGAATATTTTTTTTTTTGCTGTAGGTAAATACATGATAGTCATAAACAGCTAGATAAATAACTACGAGACAAAACTCCTTTTGGCTGTGAGGTACAGATACTCACTCCAGCATAGACCATTTTAACAAAAACCAGGCCATTTGCTGTATTCTTCATCACTGTTTAACTAACTGCAGACTTCTTAGTCATATCGGTGACCGTCAAAAATGACGCTCTGCTTTGTTTGGAGCCTCTGGCATGCCTGTGTTATGTCATATTTGTGCTCAAAGTTTTATGTCCTTGTGTTAATTCCCGTCCCTTTTTTATGGATGGTTGTAGGCACTCAAGACTATAAACCAAGTGGAACATAATGAGGAAATGCAATACTCTGCTATGAATACTGATGAAACAAATGAGAGGTCGGTCAGTGAGCTGCTGGACTATGTAGAGCACTCTCTCCATGCCTGTTAGACATTTGCTGTACTCAGGTTTTTAACGGGAAATAGACAGAAGAGACGGAGCTAAACAATCCTCACAAACTTATCCAAGCAGTAAAGTCATATTATGGATGTAGGTGGATTTTCATGACTGTGTTGTTGTGGATTGAACTTTCATTCTCCGGCTATCTCATTAGATAGGTGTGGGATGGCAATATAGTAAAATGTATCTGTTGTAATACGGATATAGAGAAGAAATCTGTGGTCTTAAGCGCAGACGTGTCTCTGAAATGCATCATGTAGCCATTAACCGGTTGCCGTTGCTGACAGTGTGACAGTAATGGGCTGTTCCTTCATCCCTGTACAGGATGTGAAGCTTTCACCTGAAGTGGAACCGTTCATCCCACAGAAGAAAGGTCTTGAAGGATCCCTGGTCAGCATGAGTCTTTCTGGTGAGCCGGGTGGAGGAGGAGGGGGTGGAGGTATAGGAGGAGGCAGTGGAGGTGTGGAGACCACTCCCATACCCAGCTACCTCATCACCTGCTACCCTTTCGTCCAGGAGAGCCAACCCAACAGGTACTGTTACCCTGTGATGAAACTAAAGGCAGTCGCTGCATTTAACTGTGAACTAATGACTCTTATAGTTCTGTTCATGACAATTCTGGATTTTGACAGTGCTGTCAACTTTGAAATATTGCCTTTCTGTTTAGCATTGTAAAAAGTCTGGTGAATTTTGGACATCCCAACAACAAACAGCGGTCTTCTAGAGCAGGGGGTGTCAAACATTAGGCCCGTGGGCCAAAACTGGTCCTCCAGAGGGTCCAATCCGGCCCCCAGAGTGTAAAAATTCCAGAGAAGACATGAACTGCAGACTGTAAATTAGTAAAACTATAAATTTAAAATAATTTGTAGACCATGACAAGTTGTTTTGATCACAAAGTAAAATACTACATTGCTTATTGTTCTTTTGTCATTTTGTGTCTCATTTTTGCAGTATTTTGTCTTGTTTTTGTTGTTTTTTGCCTTTTTTTGTCTGACTTGTTTGTCTCATGTTCTTGTCATTTTGTTTCCCGTTGTTGTTTTGTGTTTCCTTTTTGTCTCGCGTGTGTTTTTTTCTTATTTCTGTCATTTTAGGCTTTGCTTTATTCGTTGTCTTGTGTATCATTTTTATCATTTTGTGTTTTTTGTCTCCCTTGTGTTGTTTGTCTATTTTTGTCACTTTGTTTCTCGCGTTTGTCATTTTTTTGTCTCGTTTTTGTCATTTGTGTAAGTTTTTGTCTTGTTTTTGTTGTTTGTCCAATTTTTTGTCACTTTGTAACTTTTTGTCACATTTTTTGTCTCTTTTTGTTTTGTTTCATGTTGTTTGTTGAGGCTGAACCGTTAGATTGCTCTGTACTGTAACGGTGCTTAATTATGAATGGAAGTCTCCCCAGAGTTTACATGGAACCACAATCTATGTTTCCAGTGGCTCTTTCTTTGTCCTGAATGATCTGCTGTATCCTGCACACATCCGTTCCTTTGTTTCCTTCCCCACTATTTGAATGCAAGGAAATGCCCGCTATAGTGGGCTGGCTGTGAAAATGTCATCTGGATTCTTATCAGCGTTTGTGCATGCTATGTACATAGCCCATTACAAACCAGCTGGCATGCATGTCACTGCAGCATCACAGACATTAGACTGTCTTATTAACCCCTCTCTTGCTAAAAGAACTTAAATCTTATTTTGCAGGATGCATAATAATCAGTCTTCCCAGAGAAAATACAGCTGAAAAATGTTTTAAACAGAGGAAACAACGTCCAAAAAAAAAAACTTACACAAGGTCACGATTAATTCAAAATCCCCTAGCCATGTATCAACCGAGTATGTTCATATTTATTTTCAGTCTGCACTTTACCACATAGCAAATTCATCTGTTAGAACTTGGCCTACATTAAAATAACATTTTATAGTTAAAGCTTCTTCTCTGGTTTTGTGAAACATTTTGTGGTATTCTGTAGTACTTTGTGTAATATTCATGGGAAAAGGAGTATCATTCTGTTAATATTGTGACAGGAAGTTTTTGACTGAATTTGGGAAGACTTCAACAATCAATGACTGACTTTGGTGGTTTATAGGCTGGGCTTACACTACAGGACTATGAAGACAATGTCCCTATTTTCTCCTCTCTCAACAGTTGGAGCAGAAACCTTGTTCAGAATTTGGTCTGACCTGTTGTTTGTCTCAGATTATTTAGTAGTGTGAGGAATTTACAGATCCAGTCTTTAATCTCCAAAACAGCTCACAGACTCATCAGTGATATCAGGCATGTTTAATATTTCTAAGTTCAAACCATGATGCTTACGATTATCACGCATGTTCCCGGAGCAGTAGACGCTGTTGCCAAGCAGTGCTAAACATTCTAGCCCCCGAGGCAAACGTTAGCTATGCATATTAAAACTGATAGATAAATTTCATTGCCAGTTGTAGCTAAAGAATAGACAAACTGTGTTGACCACATTTTTCCAACCTGCTTTCTCATCCAGACTAATATAGCCCTCTGCTTATGGTTTTTCTCAGTAAAAAGTATGAATAGCATCACAGTTTGTTGTTGGCCCACAGCCTTCATTTTGTTTACATCCCCATGAGATCACATGAGTTGGTGCACTGCTTCCTCTGGCATGATAATCTGAATAATGTCCTTTAGTGTGTGAAGCACCATTGTTTTCAAATACTATAGTGTGTGCATATCTGAGATTAGAGAGAAGATTTTTTCTTTGTGTGATGTAACCCGAAATCGAGTCTGTTAGGATTTTTAAACTTCTGTTGTCTGAGCCCGGCTTTAGTTGAAAGACTAGATTATTAGAAATAATCCACCATGTGTCCTCTCTGTTCTTTCACAGACAACACCCTATGTATAATGGAGGGGAGCTGCGCTGGCAGCAGCCTAACCCCACCCCTGGAGGTCCATACCTGGCCTACCCCATCTTGTCTTCCCCCCAGCCTCCCGTCTCCAATGACTACGCTTACTACCAGATCATGCCTGCTCCATGCCCACCTGTGATGGGCTTCTACCAGCCCTTCCCTGGCACCTATGCAGGTCCAGTGCAAGCTGGAGTGGTCAATCCTGTCTCTGCAGATGTCAGTGAAAGACCGCTGCCTCTGGGGCCGACTTATGGGATGGCCAGTCAGAGGGGGAGAGGCATGGTCCGATCGAATGTCCTCCCAAAGGTATCAGCAGCCTCACCATGATTCTGTCACATTAATGCCATATGGTATTTCTACACTAGAAAGTGTACATCTTCATCCTCAGTCTGTTTAGTAAACATGCCCTGCCTGCTGTTCTTTCTCCCACAGCAACATTTGGGTGTGTGTCAGCCTCCACGGGGTCGCCGGCCTCCAACTAGAAATGTAGCTGTGCAGAAGGAGGTGTGCACCTTAGGGCCTGACGGTAGGACCAAGACCGTCATGTTGGTGGATGCAGCACAGCAGACCGGTAATAATACTGTAGCAGTAAATAAATATACTTTAAAATTCCTTTATGCATGCTTTATACAGAGTTTATCTAACAATAAGAAAATCAATGACATAAAAAAGGAACTCTTGTCAACAGAGACAAATAGCGTGCAAACTGAAGCAATGGAAAAGTCTGAGTTTGATTAATGCAGCATGAATGATGCTCTTCAGTCCTGGGGCTGAAAGGAAGCTGAAGCTCAACACATTCCAGACTTTATTAAAGTTAGCTGCTTTACTTGAGAATCCGACTCATTCTCGTCAGTGAGGAAGCAGGACACGATGACAATAAGAGCCACGTCTGGTCTTACAGGTTGATGCTGATGATGCTTGTGCTTAACTTCTGAAAGACCTGGAATGCAGATTTTCAGGTTTGAAAAGTTTAACATGTGTGCAGCTCATGATGTTCCCAGTGAGAATCTGTTGACCTCATTTAAATAGTTAGTTTGCTCAGTTGTGGTTTCATAAACATACAAAAAATGCCATACAATTAGTCAGGATAAGTTGGTTCAAGTTTGTGTTCAGTGAGCCTCTATAATGTCCTTATTTGATGATGATAGCAGTTTATTCCATTTTATAGACCCACTGTGGTGAAAATTAGATTTCTTGCTTTATTAATATGTTGATGTGCTATTTATTTATGTGCTAAAAGACATATGATTAGCAAAATAAGATGTCAACTTCATGGCAAACAGTCTCAAAACCACAGATTTGAACTTCTATTGTTTGATATGTCTCAAAGGATCTCATCCTGACAACTTGCAGGGTGCTTCTTTCTCAGGATCAGTTTTTGCCTTGAACGTGTATAGAATCAGTTTCAATTTACCATTGTGTAACACAGAAAGGTTTTACAGTGTTTGAGCAGTCATAAAAGAGCTGTTGTGCTTCAGATGCCAAAGGAAGAGATGGGATTACGTAGATCAGCAGGAGAAAAGAGGAAGGAAGATTATTTTTATTGGAAAAAAAACATCTAAATATGTAATTTTAGCATACAGGGATTAGTTTTTAGGGGTTAAATCAATGACTGGAGACTTTATTTCTGTGTAATTTCAGGTCTAAGTTTCTTCTTCCTTGTCCTCAGATTTCCCAGGGGAGGTGTCAGGGCGGTGTGCTGCTGAGCGAGTTAGTCCCCTGCTGTGGAAGAACCGAACAAAGAGAAGACGGGCCTCCCATCCAGCTGAAAGCTACAATGAGCAGGGCGCCAGTGAGGCTGACATAGACAGTGACAGCGGCTACTGTAGCCCCAAACACAACCAGGCGACTGGGGCAACACAGCGAACAGCAGAGTCCACAGCAGCACCTGTGGTATGTTGGCTGCTTACCATGAGCTCCAGATCCAACAGATTTGTAATACAATATAGAATCTAAATGAGTAAAGTGATACTTCTTCTCAGCAGTAGTTCCTCGATGCTTTTAGTGCTGCACTGCACAGCCAGTTCGGCAGTATAAGGGAGATATTAATATGAACTTGGTTTAGGCACTGGTTCTGTGTTATCACCAGATTCAAGCAGGGAGTGTCGGCCAGAACACCACTTGAGGCCAGTTTCTCCAGAGTATAGGAATAAAAGAAGCAGACTTGGTTGATTGTAGTTTACTTGTAGTTGTGGTTGTGGTTTTCGTTAAGGAAAGAAAATAATAAACGTATCTCAATAACTTAAATCTAAATACATAATCTAACTCCAGTAAGACAAGTATGACAAACAGGAATGCAATCAAATGCTCTACAGTCATGAGCATATGTACTTCTATACATAGACACCATAAAAGACTCTTATTGCCGCTATGTGGAACTTATTAATATACAACTTCCTGTCTTACGTTTCATAATTAAACACTTGCTCTTATTCTGAAACCAGAAGAGCAGCAGCAACTTAACACTCATAACTTCAGACGGCAATGATAAACTTATTCTTTTTACATTCCTGACTTAACAAAGGCACAGTGCAGTACCAGTTCAAGAAAGAATAAACATTTAATAATGAATTTCACATAACGTGTACTAACTTGCTGCGTGGCCTCATGTAAGACTTAATGAGCATACTATTGCAGCAATGTCGGCTCATTAGCATATTAAGCATATGCAGAAAATAGAAATATCCACTAAATAAACAGTATAAACATGACAACAACATTATCTAGCCACAACATCACACACATTCCTTGGAAAATACTCACTCTTCGATTCACACACAACCAACATCTGACAAAGGATTTCTCTGCCGACTGTTGCTTTTCAGTCACCCATTACACTATCAGTCACTCATCGCTGCTCATTTCTACATGACATCACTCCCCACACATGTCTCACATGGGCACTAAATCCAACAGAAAGGAAATCCAACACTATGTCAACATAAACTATAGCCTTAATATACATAACTTTGGGGCCTTTGCTACAGGCGGTGTCAAAATTAGTCAGTATGTGAAAATCTCTACAGATATCAAGTCAGGAAGTAAGAAGCTGAGGTTTTTTAAAGTCACAGATAAAGTTCAATCGTAGCATCTGTATTTCTAGTAATGCGATTTGTGTCTGGCACAGAATTTGTTGGGGTGTTTAGTTACACTGATTGATTTGGTGGAACTATTAAAGAGCAAAACACAATCTGGAAGCAAAAGCTGCTTAAACTGATGCATTTATCAAGGAAAAAGTACCAAAAGATTTACATATTCTCCTCTGATTTTGTGAAACTTCTAATAAATTTTATTTCCAATTCTGCTTAAGAATTGTCAGATTATTATTATTGCTGAACTGAGTTAATTTGCTGTGTGAACGTGAGCATTGCACCAAAGCACTTAAAATAGCTGCATAGGTGGAGTACACTTTACATCATTAACTGCACAGTCACCTCTGTCATACTTTTAAAACTCAAAGCGTTTGGAGCACAATGACTACAGCACATACCACAAAACTACAATGTCCATCGTCCAAGGTCAGCCCGGGTCCTTTTGTTGCACGTCACACTTGCTCTCTCTTTTGTTCTCCCCTTGTTTCCTGTCTACTCACACACTATCAACTGTCCAATAAAGGCCAAACAAATAATCTTGGTAGAGGTCATAGATGTAACAGAAAGAACAGATCGGATATTTTAGCGTTCTGCGTAGAGTTACCACCGATGGAGGAAGTGTAATGTAATCTTTAAATTACTTTTGCCCTCACCATGTTAGACACAAGTAGCTCAGCTTTTTAACCTTTCCTTGTTTTCTGTGTTTTATAGGGAGTAGAAGCTGGCGTAATGACGGGTAAGTTAAATGCACCATGGTTTTTGAATGAGGTGTTAGAATCTTCCATTACTCCCTGTCACGTTGTGTTTTCATGGTCATATTTACTATGAAAGAAAGGAGGCGTTTCTTTTACTTGAGAATGACTTTTTTCTTTGTTTCTTCAGTAGCAGGCACCTGGGTAAACGTAGCGTCTCAGGCTACGCCGAAGTCCTGGGGGGACAGAAACGGCCAGTTTCACAGAGCAGATCAGAGGAAGAATCCTGAACAGAGAAACTTCTCACAGGTAAAGTAGATCCAGTTGGAGCAGACACTAAGTACAAGACTGCTGTTGTATTAAGTAATGAGAAAAAAGTGAAATGCAGTTAATTTCAATGTCTGGGTTCTATCCTGTAAAGCTTACTGAGCAGCATATAGGGATCAATATACAGTAAATCCCCTTTCTAACTGTTGGGAGCTGAGCCCAAATGTGGATATTGATGTTGTGGAGAGATAAAAATGCTCTTAAGAAAGCAAATAAGCAGTAAACAACAAAGACAGTGGAGTTGACAGAATGAGTAGCCAGATGAGCAGGAAAGCACTGTACTCAGACAGTCAGTGTCACTATTTTCTTATCCATAATTAGCTGAAATTTTGGATGCAAATCCATGTAATTCTCTGGCATCCTGAGAAAAAATTAGCATATATGTAGTATCACACCTACGTGAGTCGTTGGCATTATGTTGTGCTGTTTTAAGGTGCCTTGAAATAGTGATTTAAAAAAAAAAAAACAGCTCTCTGCATGAATTAGCTCGCAGGCTGCTATATTCGCTCTTTTTCTCCAGTGTGTTTCTCACTTGACAGCAAGCGCACAAATACACAGAGGGGTTAAAAGTTATTAAATACCAGTGTTACTCGTCTGACTCGTGTTCATTGTATCTGCCCTGCAGGATTTCCACAGTGGCTATGCAGGTCGAATGCCGCCCAACCAGTCAGAACCTCGGCTCCAGCCTGCAGCAGTCACCGGCACCGACCTCACTCCAGAGCCCCTCTACTTCGAGGTGACAGAAGGTTTTATTGTAATGAATTCTCAATGCAAGAGTGTTCCCACCACACTAATGATGTGTTTATTTTAGAGAATTTCTATGTTGTTATTAAAAAGTCTCATACATGTTTGCCAGGATGAAGACGAGTTCCCAAATCTTGCTACTGGAGGAGCTGCACAACGCAGCAACAAACCAGAAACTCCTCCAGCTCAGACGCACACGCAACCTAAACTACCCAAACACCTGGTAAGAAGAAGACAATTTACTTTGAGGGCTCCCTCTGTCGGTTATCAAATGCTAGGGATGTGTATTTCTCTCTCTTACATGGTCTGATATGCATTCAGATAGACAGTCCACTCTTCTATTCAAAAACAATGCATATAAATTCAATATGAACTGGTTTAGTTTTGCTCAGGATTTGCTATTTGTATAATTTTAACACTCGTGTCGCCCTACGGGTCAAAATTGACCCGTTTTGAAGTTTGAAAATGTGGAAAAAATACATATTTTCACAGTGAAACTTCTGATGACCACATTTTCAACTTTTTTGGGAAATCTTTGAACATTTTTGGTGGAAAACAAGAAATGTTAAAAATGTTTCTTCAGAACATTCCAAAAAAAAAAAAAAAAAAATTTTTTTGGTGAATGTTCTTAAAGGAAATATTAGATGTTTTACTGATATATATGTAATCACTTTAGATATTTTTAGGATTTTTTTTGAAAGATTTTTACTCATTTTTTGAAAATATTTACTAGAATTTTCTTGCCAAATTTGGGGATTTTTTTAAAATAAAACTTTTGAGGGAAACTTTTAAGGAATTATTGGAATTTTCTTCCTGAAAGTTTTGCAAATTTTCATAAATTTGTGGATTTTTTTTGCTGAATATTTTTGATGCCCATAAATGAAGACAAGAAGAGCATTAAAACAAGTGTGACTTAATGAATTTGTTTATGATTTAGTTTTGAAATACTAAATCAGATGCATCCCCAGAAAATAATTTATTTACCACTCCAGCATGGCCAGTCCCTGTAAATTACTCAGCACATAGCCTCAGTGGCAGCATTGAAGCTTGGAATTAGCATTAGCTACCGTCATTGCCTGTATTGACTGGACTTGTCAGTGCACATTACCTTCTTAAATTATTAGCAAGCTGTGTGGTGTGTCGCTGGCAGACTTTACAACACTTCTCCACATCAGACGGTCCACGGTGACACTGATATATTGTTCAGTGTGTGAATGTTGTGATAACTCGACACTCTATGTGATTTGAAAACTAAAGGCACTTAAGAAAGGCAAAGAGAGTACTTTGAAAGGATTGCTTCATTTTTCTGTGTGTGTTACAACTGGATCACTGACTCTTATATCTGTTGGTCTTTACATTGTCACTAAATACTACTTTGTGTCATCACAGCTGGATAATCTTCCAGAAAACTCCCCGATCAACATTGTGCAGACACCCATCCCCATCACCACTTCTGTTCCCAAGAGGGCCAAGAGCCAGAGGAAGAAGGCTCTGGCTGCTGCTCTGGCCACTGCACAGGAGTACTCTGAAATCAGCATGGAGCAGAAGAAATTACAGGTATGAACCCAACCGTCTGGCTCTCACTGCCACCTGCTCTATGATTACCCTCTTACCCTTGTTGTGCCTTTTCTTTCATCGCCCGACAGGAAGCGTTCACCAAAGCAGCAGGGAAGAAGAGTAAAACATCTGTGGAGCTGGACCTGGGAGACATGCTGGCAGCCTTAGAGAAGCAACAGCAGGCTATGAAGGCCAGGCAACTCACCAATACCAAGCCACTGTCTTTCACAGGTATGGATAAGACAAGTGGCATGAGTTAATGTGTTAATTCAGTGCTCTTTTTTGAGACTATAGGACACATGCTCAGATTCTGCCTACATACTAACTTTGTTGTCCTCTTCTCCAGTTGGAACAACTACTCCATTCCACAGCTCAGGCTCCACCAGCTTGCCGTCCATGTTGAAGGGTCATCAGCAGCCATACTCAGCCCCACACAACGCCCTGGATTCCACTGCACCTCGGATCAAGAGGGGGAAGGAGAGAGAGATCCCCAAAGTCAAACGGCCCACAGCTCTGAAGAAGGTAAATAAGTTCAAGTTAGATGATGTCAACTATCCTTAATACAAAATTTGTAACTTCTACATTATTTTTGTTCTGTTTTCCAACAGATCATTCTGAAGGAACGCGAAGGGAAGAAAGGGAAGTCAAGTCTAGAACAAGAGTCTTCAGGTCATGTGGAACATGGGGACGAGTGCCTGCATTTTACTGACGATCTTGCACGAGAGCCTGCTTCCCAAGAAGGTGAGGGGAATTCATTATTAACCCTCCTGTTGTCCTCCTTTACGGGCAGCAAAAAATATAGTTTCCTTGTCTGAAAAAAAAAAACCAAAATTCAGCAAAAAAATTCCCCAAATTTCTGAAAATTTGCAAAACCTTCAGGAAGAAAATTCCAATAATTCCTTCAAAGTTTCCCTTAAAAGTTTTATTTTTAAAAATCCCCAAATTTGGCAAGAAAATTCCTGTAAATGCTTTCAAAAAAATGAGTAAAAATCTTCCAAAAAAAATCCTAAAAATATCTAAAGTGATTACATATATATATATATCGGTAATACTTCTAATATTTTCTTTAAGAACATTCACCAAAAAATCAACCAAAATCCAGCGAAATTCGCTGGATTTTGGTTGATTTTTTTTGTGAATGTCAAAAGCAAAAGTATTTCTGAAAGCATTTGAGACAAGAAATAATCTGTGCAGTAGCTGAATCTGTCCTTGTTTTAATTCACCAACGGCTAGTTTAGACGTTTGATGAAAGTTTCGCGATGCGTTGGACCTTTGCACGCCGTATCGAATTTGCATGAAGTAGAAGTCGAGTCTACTTTATGCAAATGAGCTGCGGCCCGCTCCGGGGAGACGCACTGCAACTGGACCAGCATGCAGCACCGATTGTTTCGCATAGACAATGAATAGAATGCGGGAAATTGCTGGATCTAGTGGACATGTACCTTTATCCATGACACAGTTTCTGATTGTTGTTTGCCTGTTTGTACCACAGAGAACGGCCTGAGCGTGCCCAGTGATGCATCTCTTTCGCCAGCCAGTCAGAACTCTCCGTACAGCATCACCCCAGTGTCCCAGGGTTCCCCCGCCAGCTCTGGCATCGGGAGTCCCATGGCTTCAAATGCCATCACCAAGATCCACAGCCGACGTTTCAGAGAGTGAGTTCACCCTAGTATTGAACCGAGGGAGACCTTTTGTAGGGATCCCTCGCATCGGAATGTCTGAAAAATGTGGAAACCAAAATGATCAGTAAAGCAAATATTTGTCCCACTCAGAAATCACAGAGCCTTGGCTGTGAGAAGCGTAACTCTGCAAGCTGAAGGGTGTTTTTAAGGGCGGAACTGTACAATAAAGGATTGTAGAGTATGGCACAGATGTCTAGCACATTGTCCTTTCTCCGCCAAAATGTATGCCGGTCGTCACAAACGCAGCTTTGTCCCTCTGCGTCCTCTGTTGTGGGCCTATTGTCTCAGCCCACCCGTCTCTAACAGATTTTGCATTTAAAGCCTCCAAAAGGCCTCTGTAGCCAAGCTCCTCCTCTGAGCTCTGACCGCCAGGACACTTGCTCCTCAGACCACACTGCATTGACCTCCCTATTGGCATTTCATCAAACTCCAATGCTGCTGGAGTACAGTATGAATGTTATCTGATGGAGCTGCTTTTGTTAGAGGCTGCATCCCAGTTAACAAGTGGATCAATTATTTAAAAGTATAATAGCATGTGCACAACCAACAACATGAAGTTTTAATGAACAGCTGCATAAATATAGAGTGAGAGTCATTTTAAAGTTAACAAAGTCTAACATGTTGTCGAGCTTCAACAGAAATAGTTGTTTTTGTCATAGCTGGCGCTTACAGTTATTTTTCTGGTGACTGTTTGGTCTGTAAAATAGGACAAAATAGTGAAAACACGCACTACGATTGTCTAAATGTCAAGTTGATACCATCAAATTGTTTGTCTTGCAGACAAACACTCCAAAACCTAAAACTAAAAAAAAGCTGCATCTCATCACAATTCAAAGACAAGAAGAAGAAAATGTTTAATATTCAACATAAAAATTGCAATATTTGTTTTTATTAACTGACTAATCATTTAATAAGATTGTCATTTACATTTTAAAGCTTTTATTTGTTGCAGTTAACGCTAATGATGATGCAGAACATCTTTTTAACATTGTGAACTACTTGTGAATTTTTTTTTCCTTCTGCAGGTACTGTAACCAGGTGCTGAGCAAGGAGATTGACGAGAGCGTGACTCTGCTGCTGCAGGAGCTGGTTCGCTTCCAGGAGCGAGTCTACCAGAAGGATCCTACCAAGGCCAAGTCCAAGCGCCGCCTGGTCATGGGTCTCAGAGAAGTCACCAAGCACATGAAGCTGCATAAGATCAAGTGTGTCATCATCTCTCCCAACTGTGAGAAGATCCAGGCTAAAGGTGTGTGTTGCAACATTTCTGACGTCTGACCAGCTGAGCTGTAAATGTGATTGAAGTTCAAATCACAACTTTTTTAGGTGTCCAGAGCAGCAGTGGAAAGCTTTCTGTTTGTAGGCTATGTGTCTGTATGTTCCATTCTCATAAATGTGATATCTCAGGAACACTTGTCTTCAGATTAGGCACAGACTTCCTCCTGTACTCAACGATGACCTGGTTAGAATTTGGTGATCGAAGGTCACTGTAACCTCGTGGAACACGTTTATGATCGGAACTCAAGAATTCACGCGCAAATTATGATGACATTTCACACAAATGACTAATAGGTTAAAAGGATGAAGTAATGGCATTTTATATCCAAAAGATCAAAGGTTATATCTACTGTGACATCATGATTTGCGAAAACGCTTCCATGGCCGTTATCTAACACCATGATTCAGGAACAAAGGTAGAGGTGGATGAGAGAGTACAAGCAGTAACTGTAGTTACAGCAAAGCATAAAGGGACATGTGAATGCGGTTACGTGTAATGGTGAACATACAGAGGATGATCGCACTAATCTGTAGCTGCACTCTTTTTTTTTTTTTTTTTAAAGAATGATTACACCAGGTTTCTTTATTTGTTTAGCTGTCCAGCCCATAGACTTGCTGCTTCCATAGAGTTTTATTCAGCAATAAATCTTTGAAAACACACTAAATAGCCAGCATCAAAAGGGTGGCAGACACACTCAGCAGCAAACTAATGATCCCAAGGGGACCAAAAACAGCTTTAGGAGTGAATGCTAGACATGTATTCACCAGGTGACTAGAAATGTTTAAAGAAACATGTTTATACACAAGCTCAAACCCAGCGGTTCCACATTAATGTTGTTTTCAGGCTAACAGGTAATACCAAAATAACATGTTTATGCACTGTGGCATTCAGGTCATTATCTTGTGTTTTTTGATCTTTATATTGGTTTATTTTCTTAGATTTGATATATTTGAGTCACTAATTGTTTTCTGTGTTGCAGGTGGTTTGGATGAAGCTTTGTACAACGTAATCGCCATGGCGAGGGAGCAGGAGATCCCGTTTGTGTTTGCCCTGGGCAGAAAAGCTCTTGGACGATGCGTCAACAAGCTGGTGCCTGTTAGCGTTGTGGGCATTTTCAACTATTCTGGAGCTGAGGTAAGGTGCTCTGCTGCACTAAAACCTTTAATTTTATCTCGCTGCTTTTCAAACTGCTGTTTAAAATGTAAACATGTGTGTTTTTGTCTCTTATTAACTCGGTTAAATGCTTCTACGTCCTTCAGGGCCTCTTCAACCGCTTAGTGTCTCTGACAGAAGAGGCCAGGAAGGCCTACAAGGACATGGTGTCAGCTCTGGAGCAGGAGCAGGCGGAGGAGGCGCTGAAAAATGACAAGAAGGTCCCGCACCACATGGGGCATTCACGCAACCACTCTGCTGCTTCAGCCATCTCTTTTTGCTCCATCTTCTCTGAGCCCATTTCGGAGGTCAATGAGAAAGAGTATGGTAAGCTCCCTCTTTTCTGGGTCTCTGATTTTCATAATTTTTCAGTGTCAGATGTAATGAATGGTAGAAGAAGTATTAAAATCATTTACTCAAATACAAATACTAGTTGTCATATAAATACAGGGGGTCTTTGACTTACATCGGAGTTCCGTTCCTACAGTGTGATGTAAGTCGATTTTCGCCATAAGTTGGAACTCCGGTGAAAATGTAAACGAAGCCGGTATGTGCATCACGATATCAATCAGTTTACATATTTGTACAACTACAGTAACGACAAACAACCATTAGCTCACACTTAAGCACAACTTGGTAGGAAAATACCGGTGAAAATGTAAACAAAGCCGTGTGACGACGTATTCATCCGCTCCACTCGCCACCTAGTTCCACTGAACCAGTTCATACGTAACAGCAAAACGACCTAAGTCAAGGATGTCATAAATTGAGGACCTCCTATATAGACATATTGCTGCTGCTGTAGAAGCTAATTGAGGTGATTTAGCTTCTCCAGGTCAAGCCCACACAAAATTATAAAGGTCTGATGCATTGAGATGATTAAAGTGAAAGAAAAGAAGACAAACACCAAGTTCTGCTACAGAAAATTACTTTAATTTTTCAAATTTTTATATAGCATTTGTTTTTTGTTGTTTTAATTAGATAATTTGACTTTTTTGGAACTTAAAATAGTCCAATTCAGGGGATACAGATTGTGCATAGAAACCTGCAGTTGTCCGAAGCTTTCTTCTCCGCTTCTTCTATCTGTGTTTTACTGATTTTAAATTCCCCTCTGTTACAGAAAAAATCTATCTCTGGGCAGCCACCTACCATCCTAAAAAAATAAAGTTTTAAATAAGGATGGCCTGCGATCTTTTTTTCTTTGAATTATTAATTTCAATGACAGCATCTCCCTGTTTGTAGATGTTACACCAAAACTATTTTCTCATCACTACTTCAAAGAGAAATCGTTGCTTTGCATCACTCTAGGTGATTGTGATTGGATTTTAGGAAATCCAAACAAGTCAGAGCTTTTTTTTTTCCTCCTGAAGCTGAGTCATAGGAGTCATAATGTACCAGACCATTCTACACAATGCTGAGTCTTTCTGTTGCATAGTCTGGCTATACAGGACTACTTAAAGAACAATATAAATGAAACATCTGATGTGAAATCTCTCGTTGGTGGAACTGCTAAAACGTCAGACATGTTAAATGTGTCACTTGGCACCCTGAGTAGATACTTTGTTAGAGGTCACAAACTCACTTTATTGTGCCGTCATCTGTAATGTTGCTGATCTGAGAAAATGAAGCCTAACAGTTGTATTTTTCCTTCAGAGACCAATTGGAGGAGTATGATGGAGACTTCAGACGCCCTGGAGCCTGTAGAGACTGAGCCGAGTCGCCCTGGACCTCCCACAGCCGCCCAGAGAGACAACGATGCAGCCTCCACCACCAACGCCGTCCCCCCCAGCTCCACCGCCCCACAGCCCAGGACAGGGCCTCCCACGCAGGGCGACAAAGACGAGGTCCGGGTTGACGACCGGCTGGAGCTGGCCTCTCAGCAGAGCACAGAGACGGGTTCTTTGGACGGGAGCTGCAGAGGCCCACTGAACTCCTCCATCACTTCCACCACCTCCACCCTGGTCCCGGGGATGTTGGAGGAGGCCGAGGAGGAGGACGAGGAGGAGGAGGACTACACTCCTGAACCTATCTCAGTGGAGGTGCCCACCCTGAGCAGCCGCATCGAATCCTGGGTGTCAAAAACCCTGGAAAACCTGCAGCTGGGGAAGAGCCAAGAAAGTACAGAAGAGGAGGAGGAGGAGGAGGAGGAAGAAGATGAGGAGGAGAAAGGGCAGAGTGAGGATGAGGAGGATCTCGATTCAGCGGACATCACGGAGACGAGGATGGAGGGCAACGAACAAGTGGAGGCAAAGAAAGTCGCCGGTTGAAATCAGTTTTTCCCTCCGTTACATGCATTCATTCCCTCTGTTCTTTGTTGCTCTCACACATCTTCCTCACAGCAGCCAGCAGCCTTCGTCTCTAACCCCTGACACCAGACATAATCTCAGGTATCCAACCGACTGACCAATGCTCACATGCAAAGCATTAACAACACAGAGAAACTGACCAACACACAACTGACAACTAACGCAGTCTGAGGGGAAGTAAAGAACTCTTCCTGTGATTTAAAAGGACGCCCTCTCTTCTCTGGCCCATAACCTGCAACACTTGAATTCAGAGGAAAGCTTTTGGTTTTCCTCCTCCGAAGCTGAACTCTTTATAAGAGTCAGGGACGTTTTGTGGGAGCAAGTGACGAGTGGTAAAAAAATGTTGAACTGCTGTCTGTAGCTCACAGAGGAGGGGGGTTGGAACCTTTCAGCTCCCATCTTACTTCACTCAGAGCTCAGAAGGTTTACAGCTCTGCAAGTATTCGTGTGCTTGTGCGTGTCATGAAAGGCACGCCGTTTGCATTTATTTTTGCTGTGTTCATTGGCTTTATCTTTGTACATAATGTGTGTGTGTTTGTTTTCACCTCGGAGAGTTTCTTATTAACTGCTTGGTTGGTGTTTAGCTTTCATCACCGAATATGACAGTGTCAGGGGTTCTGTCTTCGTACCAAAACCACTCCCAGCCGTCAGTCTTCAGAGAGTGTTTTTTAATGTTCAAATAATAAGTGTCTCATTCTGTATTCAGATGATTCAAATGACTTAACTTCTAAGAAGCAAAACAGGCTTTGTGAATATAACCTTGTTTAGGTGGTTCTACTACAATATGTGATGGTTTGTCAAATTGATCTTGCCTAGTGTGAAACTATCTGGGGTTGTTGTTTTTTTCCTCTGAATGGAATTGTCTTGAGTTCCCAGATGCTGTCTGTGCTTCATAAAAAAAAGAAAAAAAGAAGTGCTCCTGTTTTGTTCTCTCTAGTGTTTGTTCTCTGATAGGGAGCTCTCCAGCTGTCTCTTAGCAAAGCTCCAAGCACCATTTTTATCAGCTTTATTATCGACACTGAGATCCTTTTCCATCCAGAAAGAAATGTTACGAGTGTTGTGGTAAATTAGAAGCTAGACACAGAGCTTAGTAGTAAAGTTATTTCTTAGATAGTGAAGCACTGAAGCCTGTGTGTATAGTTTACAGCAAGAATTAGGAAACTGGTGGACAAGCAGGTGTTTACTCGTTGAAAAATGCACCGTGAAGTGAATTAGTAGACAGCTCGGCTAGATTTTATAAGCAGATTTTCTAGACAACCGCCAGTCGAGAGTCAGTTGAGTTGAGGAGCTCCCTGGGCAGTGCTGAGTCACCACCGTAAGGCATCACAAAGTCATGCACATACCTTTGTAAATACAAGTGTACAAAAGAGATTTTGATTTTGCATTGTATTAAAAAAAACCAATACAATCATCATGTTCTTAAAGCCATTTGATAGTTTTGACATTTTACCAGTTGGAATCCAATTTGATAACGGTATTTGACATTGAATCATAGTGAGATTTCAGCCCATCGACAACGATGCAGTATGTAAAAAAGCAGTATGTCGGGCTGTTTGCAATGTGAAGCCCAATGTCGCGACATGGGAGGTGACAGTGTACTGAATATCATACCTGGGATTCTGAAAGTGTTTCTAGTTTGATTCAAGGTACGCTGCGTGTCGGCTTTTTGTTGCTATGACTTCCATCAAAGTGTTTTCGAAGTATGTTAATTGACAGCAAGTGTGTTTTTTGCACTATGTAAATACAGTACTGGTAAAGGTCTTGTAACTAATGTGAACAAAAAAAAACCTAAACAAAAGAAAAGGACAAAAAAAAAGGTTCAATGAAGTACTTTTTATGAACGTGTTCCTTGTCTTTATATGGATATTTAAGACCGTCTCCTTCAGACTACATCACTAGCAACATTGTTAGAGGCTGTTTCTCATAATCCTGTTATCACTCTTAACCTATATGAACTGATGATTAACATCATTAAAATGTGGTTTCAGTAAATCGTCTGACTGATGCCTCAACTTTTATTCACTGTTTCTTCAGCATGTGCAACAGATCGATAGAAAACTGAGTGACTGTTGTTTATTCTGCATATTTTAAACTACATAAGTTGAGCCAAAGTGTTTTCTAGTAGAGGATTAAGACTAACATTGCAAATTTACCAGCAAGCCCACAATATTATGCAATGTGCCAATATACCTCAATAATTTCAAAATTAAGGCTAAATTAGGCCGATATTGGTATAAAAATGTAATATCTGTCAATCGTTCTTGGGTTTTTTTGCCTATCATGACAACCGATAAAATAATGCCTGGATTTCACCAGCATTTGGAAAGCCTTGTTGCATTTGAGAATGCATCCAATGGGGCATCACAATAAAATTTGGCATGATTTGTTAATTCCACCACAGGAGATATGTGATGTCCCCTGTAAATTAGTTAAATAGCTCGCATATATTGGTATCGGTTGATATTGGAATCGGAAATTGAGAGTTGGACAATATCGGCATGTCGGTTATTGGCAAAAAAGACAATATCGGACATCCACTTAAAATCCTACAACACTGCACAGAAATCCCATCAAATCCAAAGAATCCCTTTGAACAAGCAGCTAGTTTGATAATCTGTCAATAATTTTAATCATTTTTCTATTTAAAAAATGTCCCGTTCTCATTTTCAAGGCCCTGAAATGTGACAATTCGATGCTTTTTTTGTGTCGCATGTGGTAGTAAATGAAGTTTTTGTGGGTTTTGGACTGATGATCGATGAGACAAGCAATGTGGATATATTTTGCAGTGGTGTTGAAACAAATTTAACAATTAATGAAGAAAATATCCTGATTGATGGTGAAAATAATTGTTTAAGGCCTAGATTCTAGATTGCAATTTTAATGGATGACCACTAGGAAGGGACAAAGCTCTACCATTTTATCCACTCCAGCTTCAAGACTTGTCTTTTTACTGTTATGTTAACTTAACATGTGCATTTACCAGTTCATCTGTGATTTTTTTTTTGTTTTTTATTAATCAAAAATAGTTATTTGCTCTTTGAAATCTCGTGTAATACCATTAGAAGTATGGAAGTATTGCTGCAATCTTCCTGCTCCTTGCTGTTGGAAGAAAATAATCTATACACAAACATTTATTTTATTTATTGTTTTTTTTTTGCTAATTTTCTTCTATATTTGGGCTTATATATATTTTTTTGTTTATTCTATTTATGTTTTGCTCATTTTTTTCTATATTTGTTGGATATATATCTACTTATGTATATTCTTTTCTTTTTGCTCATTTTATTCTATATTTGGGTTCATATATTATCATTAATATTATTATTTTTTTTAGATTTGTTTGTTTTATGTCATTTTTTGCTAATATTTATGTGTGTTTCCTTTTTTGTTTTTTTTGCTCATTTCCTTCTATATTTGTGTTTACATATTATTGTTATTATTGTTTATATTTTTTAGTATTATTCTATTTTTTTTACTATTTTTTTCTATATTTGGAATTATATAGATATATATCTATTTTTTTGTTTTTTGTCTTTTTAAATTTTTGTTTATTTTTTGCTCTTTTTTTCTATATTTGGAATAATATGTATATATTTTTTGGTAGTTTTTTGGGTTTTTTTCAATTTTTTTGTTTATTTTTTTCTCTTTTTTTTCTGTATTTGGGTCTTATAGGGTTAAATCAGAAATAACCGGTATGTAAAACACTCTTTAGTTGGCGCCTTGAATACTGCTACGATAAAAAATCAAACAGAAATGCAAATGTTCCAGTTAAATCCTCTTCCTCTTTGTTCGGCTCATTTGGATAACACATGCATTTGGCACACTATGTATAAATAAGTCAGATTGAGTCTTTTCCTGCTATACAAATATAATACCATTTTCTGAAATTAAGAGAAACATTTTTAGGGTGATAGGACAAGCTAATAATGTTTTAATAATACACTTTAAAAGCATCTCTGAGGTGCTGAGGAGAGGAATCGTGCACTCATGTACTCCACTGGCTCAGCTTCAGTGTATAACTGTGAGTGCAGTAAGTGTGTGTGTTGTACAGCATGAGTCACCCCGGCCGCCTGTGATTGGACGCTAGTTTATGGGTGAGGAAGGGGAGAGAGAGAGCCTTAGGGGCCGTCTGTCAATCTCTCCACCGCTCCATTCACACATTCATCTGCATGCATCGTCATAGAGACAGAGGAAGTGAGCGAGAGCGTCCTCATTCATAAAAAAAAAAAAGTTCATTCATAAAAGCTGCACAATTCTGCTGAGCCTCAGAAAGCAAAGACAGGAGGAGAGGAAAGTTGATGAAGCAGAGCTGGACGCCTGGCAGCTGACTGAGAAAGTGTCCAGGTCAGTAGGATGGAACTCAGCGTGAGCAGAGCGGAGCAGACTGGACTTTAAAGCACACAGGACGCCTCCCAGTCCCACTCTGGTGAGTTGAATCTGGTGGAGAGTGCAGCAGGAGTCCCGTCCAGTAATCTGAGAACACAGGACGCTGCGATAGTTCTCCACAGATCAGCCCATTTGCAATAGAATCGTAACTTAATGTCATTTTATGCTGCTCGTTTCTCTACTGGTCCAGCCTCGGTGTGCAACTCCTTTTGTTTTCTTTTATCTTTCTTTACTTTGTTCCAGTTTTCTCCTCCCTGATTATGAGAGAGCAAACCTTACCCAGGTTCAAATCACAGTCAGGACTCTTACCAGGCAGGTCACTACTTTTGTAGTCCACATCAGCACAATGAAGATCAGTGTTTGCTGCGTGTCTGATTGTAACACTTTCTCTTGTCTGCAGGTATGCTGAAGCGCACTAAATACAGCCGTCTGCGCAACGACTCGCTGACATCTCTGGAGGATCATCCGCAAAGAATGCTACCACTGAAGGGGGACTTTTGCTTGGACTCTGATTTTGCTCAGCTGGATCCCGGGACACCTGCGCACCAGGGAGCATCCACCCTGAGGGACTTCATCCCCCGAGTGGCCAACATCCGACTGCAGAGCCCCATTTCCCTGCGAGGCCTGAGGGGACAGACGGGCAGGGACAGAGCTGTCAGCAGCAAACCCTCCTCCAGGACTGAGAGATTCTGCAGCCACCCTTCCTTCAGCGTCCCCCCGTCGACCGGCCTCATCCACCCGGCTCTACGCTGCATGAAGAGACCCATCACCCTGCATCGGATGGCCAGCCTGCCCTGGACCCCCGGCTGTCCTCCCTGCTCCCCACACGGAGACAATCTGTGCTGTTTGAAGACTTCCTCTGCAGCCGATGACAGCAGAGCGGTTCACCATCACATCAAGGTACCTCTATCCACGCCGTGCATGATTAGAAATGGGTTTAAACCACTACATTTTCTTTACACTCTGCAACAAAGTGCAGCTTACCTCCAAGTAAACCCCACATTTAGTTTAATTCCTGCCAAAACAAACCCATGTGAACACTCTCTGCCTCTCTCTGGTCTATCCACACCATCACTTTGTACGTTCACCCCCTCCCTCCCTCCCTCCCTCCCTCCCTCTCAGATAGAGCTTCCTGTGTAGGCAGTAGTGACTCATCCTGCTCCTCTTCTACTTCAGCTCTGCTTGTGTGTGAGTGTATCTGCTATCAGTGGAGTCCACGCTGTCCTAGAACTGGAGGTGTGTCCGCATGGGTGATTATCAGCGAGCCGAACACTGATGGAAATGAGAACGGACCGTCTGATTGTCCTCTATAAACAATCGCACACACATACATTACACTTCCGCCCACTCACCCCACCCACACACACACACACGCACGTATTGATTTAAGTCTGGTTTCATCAATGGACTTACTCGTCCTGCCTCCAGCCTATAGCGAGAGCTTTACCGGAACAGAGGGCCAATAGAAGCGGCGCAGGCCAAAGTGTATCCGAGCACATGGCCTAAATGTTGCCTGGTTGCTTTGATTGCTGCTCCATCCTCTTTACATCTTGAGAATCAAGCTTTTTTTTTGCCTCACCTATAGTTTGTGCTTCATTCTAATTCACATTACATACACGGTGAACATCATCTAGTACAACCTCACACTCTTGGTTAAAACTCAGTCTTTTTTTTACTGATTTTTTGGGGAGTCCAGCTAAATAATGACTAAAACAGTGAAGAATAGAAACAATAAAAGCACCATAGAAATGTGTAATGTCAGAAAAGAAAAGATGAGGTTTGACTTTTCCTATTTCTCAGGTAGACTTTGAGCCACAAATCAAACCTATTGCCATTATTTTAATTCCAGTTAAAACCATAGACAGGCAACAAAATTAAACCTCAACCCTCGACCCCTACGGTGAGAAGACCCGGCGGCCTTGATATTGATTTTTCGATTCGATTCAGTTTTATTTTATTCAAGTCAGTTCATTGGGATAAATATCAAATTAAAATATTGACAAAAGCAAGAATTGTATAACTCAATAATAAGGTGAACAAATTAGACAACAAATACAATTTAGCAAGTAGAGTAAAAACAAATAATGAATAAGGAGATTTAAAAAGCCACATATTGTGCAGCTAGCTATACTGTGTCCCTTTATTCAATATATTTGGTTTCCATATCATAGAGCTGCAGCTGATCTGTCCACTGAAAAATAATACAGTTCAATACAATACTTATATACTTATCAATGCTGCAAAATTAAAACAAAAAAGTAACAAAAACACTTCCTCTGTGTTGAATCTGTGGTCAGTTGATGTCACAGATTCAAGTGTTGTTTCATAGTATCTATATTTTTTGCTTCTGACCAGTTAAAACTTTAAAATTCTTCTTGCAAACTCTCTCACCTCTGCTGTAGAATGATTTTGCTTCCTTATATTTTTAAACATTATGATTAGAGGCATTAAGAGATAAAGTTATGTAAAAGAGAAGAAACAGAGAAAAGTCATGAAAAGGAGAAATATGTTGTTTTCTTTCTAATCTGTGAAGGACACTTAAGTTGTTGGAGGAACAGGACAGAAGCATTGCCCACATCAGCTCTCTATCTGAGGTCATGTAAGACTTTACTGTGCTTGTTCCCCAGTGTATCATTTTACACTGAAATCAGAGAGTAACTGGTGCTTCGTTGTGTTTTTCCAGTACATGGGCAGCGTGGAGGTGACCCAGTCCATGAGAACCCTCAACTTTAACACGAGAATGCAAGTCACAAGGTAGGAGGTCCTTCCAGGATCACAACACACTCAGAGACACTCACAACAACAACAGCATGAAATACACACACTACCAGTCAAAAGTTTGGACACACCTTCTCATTTAATGGTTTTTCTTTATTTTCATGACTATTTACATTGTAGATTCTCACTGAAAGCATCAAAACTATGAATGAACACGTATGGAATTATGTAGTAAACAAAAAAAAGTGTGAAATAAGTCAGAACGTGTTTTATATTTTAGATTCTTTGCTTTGATTACTGCTTGACACACTCTTGGCTTTCTCTTCATGCGCTTCATGAGGTAGAACCTGAAATGGTTTTACTTCACAGGTGTGCCTTGTCAAGGTTAATTTGTGGAATTTCTTGCCTGGGGTTGGGACCATCAGCTGTGTTGTGCAGAAGTCAAGCTTGCACACAGCCCTATTTGACAGCTGTTAGAATCCATATTATGGCAAGAACCAATCAGGTAAGTAAAGCGAAATGACAGTCCATCATTACTTTAAGAACTGAAGGTCAGTCAGTGCGGAAAATTGGAAAAACTTTGAATGTATCTCCAAATGCAGTGGCAAAAACCATCAAGCACTATGACCAAACTGGCTCCCATGAGGACCTCCCCAGGAAAGGAAGACCAAGAGTCTCCTCTGCTGCTGAGGAGAAGTTCATCCGAGTCTCCAGTCTCAGAAATCACAAGTTAACAGCAGCTCAGATTAGAGCCCAGATAAATGCCACACAGAGTTCTAGTAGCAGACACATCTCTACATCAGCTATTCAGAGGAGACTGAACCAATCAGGCCTTTATGGTCCAATAGCTGCTAAGAAACCACTACTGAGGATGAACAACGAGAAGAAGAGAAACACCGGGAATGGACATTAGACCAGTGGAGATTTGGGCTTTGAACTGATGAGTCCAAATTAGAGATCTTTGTGAGACCAGAAAAGGTGATGGATGGTCTCTACATGCATGGTTCCCACTGTGAAGCATGGAGGAGGAGGTGTGATGGTGTGGGGGTGCCTTGCTGGCGACACTGTTGGGGATTTATACCAAACTGAAGGAACACTGAACCAGCATGGCTACCACAGCATCCTGCAGCGACATGCCATCCCATCCGGTTTGTGTTTAGTTGGACCATCCCTTATTTTTCAACAGGACAATGACCCCAAACACACCTCCAGGCTGTGGAAGGACTATCTGACCAAGAAGGAGAGTGATGCTGTGCTGTGTCCGATGACCTAAACCCACCAGATGGTTTGGAATGAGATGGACTGCAGAGTGAAGACAAAAGGGTCAACAAGTGTTCAGCATCTCTAGGAACCGTTGGAGAACCATTTCAGGTTCTACCTCATGAAGCTCATCCAGAGAATGCCAAGAGTGTACAAAGCAGTAATCAAAGCAAAGTGTGGCTATCTTGAAGAATCTAAAATATAAAACAAGTTTTGACTTATTTCACACTTTTTTTTGTTTATGCCATAATTCCATATGTCTTCATTCATAGTTTTATAATAATAATAATAATAATAATAAATTTTATTTATAAAGCGCTTTTCCAAAAACTCAAAGACGCTGTACATAAAATACAATAAGATAAAACAAAATTGTTAATTAAAATCAATAGATAGTAAAACAAGTTCAAGATAAAATACAGAATCACTTAAGGAAAGCAGATCTAAAAAGGTGAGTCTTTAAAAGGGATTTAAATGTGGTGAGGTTGGTGCAGTCACGGAGGGCATGGGGGAGTGAGTTCCAGAGTGTGGGGGCGGCAATGGCGAAGGCTCTGTCCCCCCAATGTCGCCGGCTGGTCCTGTGCGGGATGGAAAGGAGGTTTGTGTGGGAGGAGCGGAGATTCCTGGGGGGGGTGTAGGGGAGGAGCAAATCGGTAAGGTAAGAGGGGGCAAGATTATGGATGGACTTGAAGGTGAGGAGAAGCAGTTTGTACTGGATGCGGTGTGAAATGGGGAGCCAATGGAGGTTCTGCAGGACGGGGGTGATATGGTCGTGAGAACAGGTTCGGGTGAGGAGTCGGGCAGCAGAGTTTTGAATGAGTTGAAGTTTATTGAGAACTTTGGAGGTGGAGCCGAAGAGAATGCTATTGCAGTAGTCAAGGCGGGAAGTGACGAAGGCATGAATGAGGGTTTCAGCGGCTGAGAAGGAGAGGAAGGGGCGGAGACGGGCGATGTTGCAGAGATGGAAATAGGCAGTTTTGGTGATCTGATTAATGTGGGGTTCAAAAGTGAGGTTGCTGTCAAATATCACACCGAGGTTGCGGATGTGAGCAGAAGGAGATAGGGTGGTGTTATCAATGGTAATGGGGGGGTGGGGAAATGGTGTGAGTGATTTAGGTCCAATAAAGATGAGATCAGTCTTGTCGCAGTTTAGCAGGAGAAAATTTTTCCTCATCCAGGATTTAATGTCGGCCAAGCAGCTGGAGAGAGAGGGGAGGGTGGTGGTGGCGGTGGTGTTGGTGGAGATGTAGAGTTGGATATCGTCGGCGTAGCAATGGAAGTGTAGGTTGTGGCGGCGGATGATGTTGCCGAGGGGGAGGAGGTACAGGATAAAGAGGAGGGGGCCAAGGACCGATCCTTGAGGGACACCATGGGACAGGGGGGCGGTGGCGGATGTGCAGTTGTTGACCTTGATGAATTGTTGTCGATTTGTGAGATATGATGTGAACCAGGTGAGGGCGGTGCCGGTGATGTTAATGGAGGATTGAAGGCGGGACAGGAGGATGGAGTGATTGATTGTGTCAAATGCTGCAGAGAGGTCGAGAAGAATGAGGATGGTGACTTGTCCAGAGTCTGAGGAGAGGAGGAGATCGTTGGTGACCTTGAGGAGAGCAGTTTCAGTGCTGTGATGAGAGCGGAATCCGGATTGAAAGGTTTCATACAGGTTGTTGGAGGTGAGATGAGTTTTCAACTGGGCAGCGACGACACGTTCTAATGTTTTGGATAAGAAGGGGAGGTTGGAGATGGGCCGGAAGTTGTGAGGGGAGGTTGGATCCAAACCAGGTTTTTTGAGGATGGGGGAGACAGAGGCGAGCTTGAGGGGTGAGGGGACACAGCCAGTACTGAGGGAAGTGTTGATGATGTTAGAGATGAGGGGGGAGATAACAGGGAGGCAGTTTTTGAGGAGGTCAGTGGGGATGGGGTCCAGGCAGGATGTGGAGTTTTTAGTTCCAGTGATGAATTTGGGCAGGTCCAGGGGGGAAACGGGCGAGAAGTGGGCCAGGGGGGGAAAGTTCAGAGGGTTTGGTGGAGGAGAGGGGGGATCAAGTGAGGTGGGAGAGGTGACAAGGCTGCTGTGGATGGAGATGATTTTGTTATGGAAAAAAGAGAGGAATAGGTTGCACTTGTCAGTGGTGAACGAGTTTGAGACGGTGTCCGGGGGGGCAAGGAGTTTATTGACAGTTGAGAAGAGGGACTTGGGGTTGTTGGAGCTGGTATTGATCAGGTCAGAGTAGAAAGTGGACCGTGCAGATTTCAGGGCGTCTTTGTATTGTTGGAGGAAGTCGGAGTAGGCTTGACGGTGAACTGTCAGGTTTGTTTTCTTGACAAGACGTTCCAGCTGTCGTTTATGGGCTTTCATGCGGTGGAGTTCGGGGGTGTACCATGGAGCAGAGTGGGAGAAAGTGACTAATTTGGATTTGAGGGGAGCAAGCTGATCAAGACAGGAAGAGAGAGTATGATTATAGTGGTTGATGAGGTCAGTGGGGTTATTGATTGATGGGGGAGGGGAGATGGACAATGCAGTGGTCAGTGAGGCGGAGAATACAGAGGGTTTTGATGCCTTCAGTGAGAATCTACGATGTAAATAGTCACGAAAATAAAGAAAAACCATCAAATGAGAAGGCGTGTCCAAACTTTTGACTGGTAGTGTATCTACACATGAAGATCTAATCATGACGCGGTCTGATGTTTTGCACGTACACAGAGGTAGAAAAACAAAAATACAAAAACGCCTTTATCCTAAATGAATTCAGCATACATCACCCCAATTCAGACATGTGTAGCATATTTTAAAAAATATTTCAAAGGGGGAAATCTAATTAAACGTATAATGTTTCATAAACCGGGGCTTTCTCGTTTGATATTTGCATTCTAGTGCAGGATGCCAAAACACAGCGATCTCTGTTCACAGCAGCACGGCTGAATGATGGGGCAGAAAATCCAATTAGATGAATTTCCTCCTAATGACGTCTCATAGTCTTATTAAAGCAGATTGAGGCAGAGAGACCTCAATGCGTCACACACAATTTGCTTTCAAGGAGGAGAAAAGCTCTTCCTGCTTTTGTGTGTGTGGCTGTTTGTGTGCTTTGACCTCTGTGACCCGACAGTCAGCTCCTCTGAAGACACATGACCACGAGTGTGTTCGAGTGTCACTGCTTCAGTGCTGCAGATGGCAGAGAGACGCATTTTCCCTGCTTTATTCCATATCCTGCAATCATATTCTACTGTGTGAGCAATGTGAGGCGTGTACAATAAATACTATAATCAGTCCTAGTCGTAGTAGCAATACAGCAGTGTAAAAGTATCATCTTGAAAATGTACTAAAGCATCAAAGCTACTCAGAATGATTCATGTCAGTGTCAGAGCAGCTTCCAATATTTAGTTAAATTCTATCTTTTCTTTTTAGCATAGGATAAAAAGTATTTTTATTCCAGTACATTGCATTTCTATGACAGAATTGATGTCATGAAACAACCAAGGGCACAGTATGCTGGAGATGAAAATGATCACAGATCAGAAATCACAAGTCAGTAACAATCATTGGCATCATGTTGTGGGGCGCGTCCATCCAGAGCTGTCCGAAATCATTTCTTGGATGATAAATACATAAACTCCAGCATCCAGCAGACCAATGTCCATTGTTCATCTTTCTCTTGTCATCTGTGGCATTGTGTCATTTAAATAAAGCTGCATTTTAAGGTGTACTTTTAAATTCACTGGTCAAAGGAGTGTCTTGTGTACTGGTCACTTCTGACCAGGGTGTGGGTTAAAGTCATTGCTCAAGAGTTTGTCCCTATAATGATACATTATTGTTGAGACTGTTGAGGTATTATTGACATTCTTTTTTGTGGTGAAAAGAATGTTAGTTTACCCAAATTCTGAAGTTCAGCAGAGTTTTGAGGTACTTTATGTTGTCGTACCCACCACTGTTTACTTCACTACACTGTAGCTGTTGTTGTTGTAGTGTTGTTGTTGTTGTTGATGGTGCTGTTGATGGTGCTGTTGTTATTGGTAGTATTGGTTGTCTTGATGCTGTTGTTGTTGGTGTTGTTGTGGTGTAGTTGTTGTTGATGGTGTTGTTGGTGTAGTAGTTGTTGTTGTTGTTGTTGATAGTTTAGTTGTTTTAGTTGTTGTTGATGATGGTGTTGTTGATGGTGTTGGTGTTAGTGGTGTAGTTGGTGTTGATGGTGTTGGTGTTGTGGGTATTGTTGATGGTGTAGTTGTTTTAATGTTGTTGTTGTTTTAGTTTTTGTTGTTGTTGGAGTTTTTCTTGTTAGAATCTGAAAAGTCACTAAAGCTGTCAAATAACTACAATATTTAGAATGTAAATGAGTAACTGAAGTTGAAATACCTCAAAATGTCACTAATGTATAGTACCTGAATCCTATTTAGTAACATTCTCCCAGTGCGTACAGTGCTACTGTTGTATATAAGATTACAGTACATGCTAGTTCACTGTAGATGAGTTTCCAGGAATAAAAGTTCCTTCCTCGAATATTTTCACATGCAAGTCACATGTTAGCAGGAAGCAACATATTTACAAAGGTATCTCTGTGTTCAGTGTGTCTCAGTGTGTACATGCTAATAATGTGTGTGTGTGTGTGTGTGTGTGTGTGTGTGTGTGTGTGTGTGTGTGTGTGTGTGTGTGTGTCTGTTTGTGCAGGGAGGCGATCAGCAGACTGTGTGAGAGGACATCAGCCAAAACAGCAGTAAAAACTAAAAGGGTAAGGCTCCAACACACACACACACACACACACACACACACACACACACACACACACACACACACACACATAGCAATACAACCAACAGAAGCAGAACTGCAGTAACTGTGATTTCTGTCATCGTCAGCCTGTATGTAAGAGCCTGTCGGCTGTTCTGGGTCAAATCAACCTGCAGTTTTCTGGCAGCAGAGTCATCGTCACCGTCTCCACAGACAGTGTGACTCTGATCTCTGCCTCGTCTTTACAGGTGAGAGCTTCAGCTACAGATTCAACGACATTTTAACCGCCACATGTGCATTGATGCGTATAAACGTTTCCTTTCTTTGTATTTGTCCCTCTCTTCTCTTATGCAGAAGATTGCCCGACACCCCATGCAGGCCATTTCGTTTGCCTCAGGAGGAGACCCGGTACGTTCACATTCTCACATGTACAAACTCATTCATGGTTCAAGCATGTGCACACACACACACACACACGCATGTACACACAGCGAGTAATTGGATTTAGTTTGATTACTGCTTGGTTTACTGCCATTCGTGGAACATTGAATTATTTCCTGCCTCAACTCTTGATCATTCTATATTTTTAATTGGCGGTGAGTGGTTTAGGGTCTGTAATTATCAAACATAAGACTCTAATGAAAGAGAAAAATCCCTCTTTTTGCAAGAGTACAGGCTATTTATCAAATCTTCCTGCTAATACACCTAAAGAACCCCAAACATGTCTTAAGATCCCTCTTCAGTGGTTGATTAAACCCCAAAATACTTGTCCATGTGTATAAAGTTGCACATTTAGAAGATTTTCCCATGAAAATAAACCCTTTCTGCCAAAAAACAGCATTAACCCTCTCTAAAATCACTAGAATTGAGCTGAATCTTCTATTAAAACACAACTTACAGCTGTTTTGTAATGGTTTGTGTGTGTCCTACTGTATATGACAAGTAAATCCAGCATGGTCTGTCTTTAGTTATAGAGTCATTATTTTAGTTTGATTACTTAGAAGTCAAAATTTTAACTTTTAGAGGACAAATCTCACTCTGGTATAGTCAAGGAAAAAGAGAGATTTACTGCATGTCAAAGTTCCCCCAAATGTCTCGTATCCATAGAGCTCAAAGCTGTTCAGTGTTTCAGTTATTAAGCTGCTCCTGATTGAATTTGGTTGTTTTTGAGGCGGAAATTTAAAAAAAAAAAAAAAAAAAAAAAAAAAAGGCCTCAGGCTTGACAGGATAGGAGACTTTGTCTGTAATCAATTTGTTTGCGTCTTTATTGTCTGCACTGGTCAAAGTGACACTAAAGTCCTTTTATTAAAGTACTTCCCTGACACACCTCCTCTACCATTTTCCCATTCATGTATATTAGAAATACATTACAATGCTATCAATTTCACATTTTAATAGCAACCTTAATGGGATTTTAAGGATTTCACATGAATAAAATGAAGATTTGCTTGTGATAAGTGTTTGTATATCTATGACTCAAATAGGTTTTATTGTTGTTTTTTTTTTGTTTTCATATTCCTGCTACAAGCTCATTTCCACTTTAAAAGTTACTCATCCACTCACGAAAGACTCACTTAATAAATCTCTGGTATTCTTCACACACAGCAAATTAGCGCTTTGCTCCTAATTTGGCCCATTTTAACACCCTTAAATCTAATTCTTTGGATAATTCATTACTATAAGCAGCAAATCGTGAAATCTTCTGTGAATTAATGCACCCATCAATGCAGGAATGAGCCAAGTGTGTTTGAAACCAACTGCTCCTTTCTGTTTTACTGCTTTGTTCCTTTGTGCCCACATTATTTCCATGTGACAGAACTTGGGTTATTCACACTGAGTGAAAATTTCCTGTAACCTAAATGCCTATAATGGATAAAAAAAAATCAATGCAGCGCTATTAATCTGTGAGCAGCCAACAGGACATGTCAGTCCAGCTCAAACTGTGCTTCACTTATCTTTGTTGGCATCCATGAGTTCACTTTTTCAGTTTGAACACCTTTTGTGATTCTAAACGCTGTGTGCACGCTGAAATATTTCATTTTATTACAGCACCATGGCACCAAAAATGTGAGAGAACAGGAAGGAAGTTTCTCTGCAGCGAAGCTATAGATGGGATTATAGCCGGCTGTTTAATTAATTAGCTAAAATAATCTTGTAGCGCACTCTAAGCCTCTGCTCAGTTGGCTCGGGCACATGGAAGATAGCAGAGGGAATTAAAATCAATCTGCCACAGAAGCTGTATGGAGAAACATATTCAGCTGAATCTGCTCTTGTATTAGTGTCAGACTGGTGGGGAGAGAATACATTAAACAGACAATACATTAAACAGACAATACATTAAACAGACAATACATTAAACAGACAATACATACAGAAGACCATCAGCTGGGAACGTCTGCGCCACTGAGCTACATTAAGAATGTAAAGGCTGATTACAGATCCGAAACCCACCTGATAAGCAGCTTAAACTATGAACAGACACTGTCCAGAGGTTCATTAACACTCATGCAGGAACACAAAACAAACCATACAGAGAATTACAGGTAGAGTCTATGATTCTGACTCTGTCTGTCCCAAATGTGAGAAGGAGTTTCTTGTTATTCATCTGGGAACAAAAACCAAACTGAACACCTGATTTCAATTTTGGTTTAAAAAGACTTTAATTTCCAAATGCAAACAACATCACCCCAAACCAAAACTAGACCCTTCTTGACAGTTTTGGGGGGTTTTTGTTTGTTTTTTGATTCTGACTCCCGAAGCAGTTTTTCCATTTTTCTTTTTGAAACAAAGGACAGAAATGAAAAACGAATGAATTCCAGATTATCCAGAGATACTTAGATCAGGTTGCTGCTAAGAATTATTTTTTTTAAAACTTCTGGCATCTTTGCAAAATGAATTTTACTCAAATCAGTAGAAATTGTCATTTCTGATGCAGAAAAGTTCTATAGAAGCCTATGAGAAAACGACTATTTCTCACTTGATTTGTTACCTTGGTAAACATTTTTCTAATGACTTTATCATCTAAATTGCTACTTCCAAGCCTCTTTCAATGCAACATGAACTTGATTTTGTAAATTACGGTCCTATTTATGGTAAAATAGACGATAAAGCAGGGTATACTTTAGGGCCCTTCAGGTTGTTACTGTATTGGCAAGTATAGTGTTCTTGATTTTCAGTCAGATCCACCACTTGCTCGTTTGGTTTAAAAAAAATTAAACTGCCAAACTTTGGTCACTATAGGAATCTTTTATATAGAATCTATGCTTTTAAGTCATGCCTTTTTTATATTTTCCTCTGTATTTGTGTGCAGGACATGGTGGATTACATCGCTTACGTTGCCAAGGACCTCGTCGATCAGAGAGGTAAAGTGAAGGTTTTGTGCTTCAAGCCTATCATTATGATGAGTTGAGCTTTCATTGTGTAAATGCACAAAACATACTGTGATTCCTGTCAACAAACGTTTCTCTTGCCCTCCCTGGCAGCCTGTCACATCCTGGAGTGTCCTCATGGTCGGGCCTCTGAGGTCATCAACAGCATCGGTCGGGCCTTCGAGACTCGCTTCAGACAACTCCTCAGTCAAACGCCGCCGCTGCTCTCCACCAGTCCCAGGTTGTTCTACGATTAATGTCACAGCACACAGTGAACCATCAGACTGTACGTCCTCAGCATCTGAACATCGTGTAAACCTCTCCATGCAGCTCAGCGGTGAGAATCTGCCACAAACGGAGCCCAGACGAGACGATAAAACACCAGAAAGCCAAGAAGGAAGGTGAGGTCGTCGAACGCCGTGACTACTACAACGTCATCCCAGGAAAGACGCCTCCTCCTGGTGGAATAGAAGATCTACGGATCACAAGGGAGGAGAACAAACAAGAAGCTGACTTACAGAGGGTGAGAGTTTACTGTAAAACCAAAAACATGTTTAATCAGTCTGTATACGTATTGTAACCTTGGCAACCAAAGTCTGACTAGAAAGAAGAACTCAAAACAAGTCCAGATTGTTTTCTCCAAAGCCTTCAACCACATCCTGTGATCTTCTCCAGCATATTAAATTGCTCAGTCGTCACGGAGATGGCTTAATTGTTTTAATATCAAAACGATTATATTATGTAAGTACACAATACATCTTGGATTCTTCTCTGTATAATGACGGCTTCCACTGCAGAAGGTCACAGGCTTTGGTTATTAGCTTCAGAAACGAGCTGATCTTGTGTTGGTCATTTAGATGATTTACTTCACAGTGGTGGTGATTATGGTTAATGTCACAATGCTTATATTTTCAGTAGTGAACTGAATACTTTCAAGACACCCTCTCATAAAAATCTAGTTTTTTTGTGTTCGTATCACATCCAAATGGTGGGTTTTATTGCTTGAAGACACATCATGAGCAAAATAAGCATCCAACACCACGACTGAGCATTTCTACCTCGAAACATTATGTAGGAATTTATTACATGAACTCATCTTTTCCAGTTAATTTAAATATACAAATTTTGTTAATTTCTAGTCAATCGAACTAAGAATGCCTACTTTATTTAAGTTTATAAGACACAAAACTAACATAAAAGCAGACTTTCAAGGATATCCTGCGACTCAAACATGGTGAAAACTTTCTGTGTCTTAGATCTTTCTTACATCAAGTTATGGTTGTTTCTTTTATAATAATCAAAGCAATTCTTGCCAAAACAAAGATCCTTTCTAGTGAGTGAAAAATGGCTTTAATAGCTGAGACTTTTTAAGCATAGAAAATGGAAAAGAAAAGCAAACCTATCTCCAACTACTGTCTTTTTGACTGCTTGATTTAATAGTTTTTTTAAATTTTGTGTTCTTTGGTTCTGTTAATTTAACTCAGCTAGTTTTGCAAAAAAACCCCAAAAAACTCCAAATGTGTAACTAATACACAGCTCTGAGCTTCTGGAAGAGGGATTTTAAAGTAGAGTGGGCTTCTTGAATAATCCTGTCATAATATAAACATTCACACATGGACTTTTAGATTGTTTTTTGTTCAGGATCATTTCACTGAGCACAAACTTCCCCACATTTACACGTTGCAGTGACTGTCTACTGTAGTTTTATCTGCTGCTCCCTGAGGAGAAGCAGTTGAGGTTTTAAGTGCCTTGCTGAAGGGCACAGCGGTGGTTGGTAATAAGAGATGCACTTCTGCGCTCCTCATCCACTTCCCAGAATAGTTGTGCCGGCCTGGGAAGTGAGACAGCAGCTTTCCTGTCATTACAACACATGTCTAACCTTTAGGCCATCGCTGTCCCTGAATGCTCTCAGACAGACGCAGTCTTGTGTGAATGACTCATCTGCTGCTGCTGTTGCAGGTCTGTTTGTCTCCACCGGTTTCCCTCTATGAGAACTGCTCTGTCACTGAAGAGGCTCCAGCTCCACCTGCAGGTGAAACCACAAATATTCCTCCAGACCAGCTTCAAATGTGTCTGAATAATGTATGTGTCTGTTTGCATATATGTAACTGTACTGAAAGCAACTAGATATATTTACTCACTTCCTTTATTCAAGTACATTTTGGAGGAAACTGTACTTTACTTGAGTCAAAGCAAACAAAGTAATTATGAGATTTTATTCTGAGTGAAAACAGGCATTTATTGATCTCTATTGGTGGAATCTTAAAGCTTTCCAACATCAGAAATACAAGCAATTCAAATTATTCCCACTTTTACTACCATTAAAGTGATGCACACATTGATGCATCAATAATTATGCATATATACAGTAAAATAATACTTAGGATGTTAAAATCCTAAGTATATTTTCCCTCTCCGGGGTCTTTCTGCATGGAGTTTGCATGTTCTCTCTGTGCATGCGTGGGTTTCCTCCGGGTTCTCCGGTTTCCTCCTCCAGTCTAAAAATATGCTGAGGTTTATCGATTATTCTAAATTTGCCCATAGGTGTGAATGTGAGTGTGATTGTCTGTCCTGTTGTTACCGTAGTGTTTTAAAGTTATTTTCTTGTTTTTTACTGTGAAGCACTTTGGTCACCCTTTGGGCTGTTATGAAGGGCTATACAAATAAACTTTGATAGATTGATTGATTGATTGATTGACTGATTGATTGATTGATTGACTGATTGATTGAAAATGGGACATTTTGAACAACAAGTACTTTTACTTTTAATACTTTAGGTGTATTTTGATGCCAACTGTTCTGCATTTTTACAGAAGTAAACTTTTGACAGCCTGGATTTTTACTTTTGATGGATTATTTCTGCACTGTGAGAGCACTATTTTTACTTAAGTTAAACATCTGACTGCTTCTTCTGCAATTCTGTGCATGGTTTGGACAAACTTAGTGTAAAATGATTGAGATAGAGTCAAATTTAATTCAACATGTAGTGCATGACTTACTAAAACTCTGTTAAATGTCTTCAACCAAAGCGTAACATTAGTTTAAACCCCAACAGAAATGAATACAGGTCTCAAACAACCTTAAAGAGTAGTGCCATTACTGCTACATACAGCAGCTTACATGCATTTAAAGCATATTTCATTTTTTTAAATTGGTAGTCACAGAATTTGAAAACAAAAAGATGCCACCAGAAAGCTTTTTTTTTTTTTTTAGCATGCTCCCAGGTTTGATAGCATCTCCAACGTTTGTGTTGGCCGATTAGACTTTTGTTTGGCTTGTAATGCCTTAAACATTTCTAGTGAAGTCCCTCGACTCGGTTTTCTGGATTAAAATGCAGCCATTAAAACCCCTAAATTATCAATTCAAAATCAAACACAACGTTTAGATTGAGTTGATTGAATCTAGAGATATTTAAACGTGGTTTTAGATGAAGATTTGATTTCTAGAATCTGGCCAGTCTATACAACACGGTTAAAGATTCGGTGCAAGAGAATAGTGAAAAAATAGAAAAAAAAGATAAAATCTTGTTTTAAAGTCAATATTTTTCCTTCTACTTTGTCTCCATCAGTGCGATCTGACATTGAACAGTTCCCTCCTCTGTCTGAGACTCGTGTCCAGAACCCGATCCAGGAAGAAGAATGGTTCCACGGCAGGTGATTCATCAACATCTCTGCATCTTCTCTTCCATCAGTGACTCATTAATGTCCGCTAATGTCCCTCATTCTTTCTCCGGTAACTTTGTGTGTCTTTCCTCCCAGGTTAGGAAGGGAGCAGGCCGAGTCCCTCCTCACCTGTAGTGGAGATTTCCTGGTCAGAGAGAGCAGCTCAGCCTCCGGTCAGTACGTCCTCAGCGGTATGGAGGGAGCCACGGTGAGACACCTGCTGCTGGTGGACCCACATGGACAGGTAGAGCTGTGAGATTTGAAATACACATGAATGAAAAAGAGGAGAATGTGTTCAGAGTTTAACCCTCGTGTCGTCCTGCGGATCAAAATTGACCTGTTTTAAAGTTTGAAAATGTGGGAAAAAAATACATATTTTCACAGTGAAACTTCTGATGTCCACATTTTCAACATTTTTGGGAAATCTTTGGACATTTTTTGGTGGAAAAAAAAATCAATGTTAAAAATGTTTCTTAAAAACATCGACAAAAACATGGATTTTTTTGTGAATGTTCTTAAAGAAAATATTAGAAGTTTTACTGATATATATGGAATCACTTCAGATATTATTAGGAATTTTTTTGAAGATTTTTACTCATTTTTTGAAAATATTTACAAGAATTTTCTTGCCAAATTTGGGGAATTTTTTTTCTAAATAAAACTTTCAATGGAAACTTTTAAGGAATTTTCTTCCTGAAGGTTTTGCAAATTTTCAGAAATTTCTGAAATTTTTTGCTGAATTTTGCGATTTTTTTCAGACAAGAAAACAATATTTTTTGGTGCCCATAAATGAGGACAACAGGAGGGTCAAGTATGTTGTCTTTGTTTTGTGTGCGACCAGGTGCGAACACGTGACCAGGTGTTTCTGAGCGTAGGCCACCTTGTGAGGTTCCACATGGAGAACCAGATGCCCATCGTCTCTGGAAGCAGCGAGCTGTGTCTCAAACAGCCGATCCTGCAGTCGCACTAACATCCACAGAGTGAGGCACAATGCAAAAACACTTCAAACCCTTCTGCTGCCTGAAATATTAAAAACAGATGAGTCCTGTCAACACGCCAAACTTCATTTCCTGGGGCGATTAGTGAAAACTGCCTCAGCTTGTTGGGACAATATTGCGTTATCTGGTCATTCTAATACTGTGTCAGTTTGATTTTTCTAACATGAGTAAATTCTCAACTCCCTCTCTGTGTCTTCTTGCCTGTGTTTAGAGCAGAACTTCCCGTCTCCCTCTCAGGCTTAATGTTCTGCTGTTTACTCAGAGTCCAAGCAGCAGTTTCTGGTGTTGGAAGGAAATTACCATAATGTTGGCAGACTTTCCCAATCATTTTTCACATGCTAAATTTGTATTGTGCTCATTTGTTTAGATTTTTTCTTTTCTTTCTCTTTTTGTTATCATTTCATGTTCCCATTTCCCATGCTTGACTTTTGGAAATAACTTTTCATCCCACTTATTTCTCACATCCTGAACACGGAATTCAAATGCTCTTTGTTTGCCTCAGATAAATTGGCAAATGCACCGATAGTTCCTTATGAATTTTGGTGAAATATATCTTCAGTTTTTTTCACAGAATAGATTACTAGACTTAGCTTTTTTGTTGAACTTTAACCACAAAAACACAACTTTACAAAACACACAAAAATCCAAGGATTCACTCCAAAATCTCCATTAACATCATGAAATTTGTAGTACTTATTGTTACTCAAAGCCACTAAATGCTTCCAAGATGTTTTTTTTTCTGATATCACAACAATCAAACAACACTAAATACATAGCTACAAGGTCAAAATTATAAAATCAAAATGGAAAATATTCAATTGACGCTGTATTCACAACATAATTTTAGCCATTTTTTTTTCAGAACAAGTCAAAAAGTGTCAAACTTTAGTTGGATTTCTTGCTTCTGTTATTCTACTGTAAACACGACAAAAACCTTTAAAACACCTAAAAATCATATGTAGATAGATATGTGAATTTTAATTCAACTTATGAAATACAAGCCATCCCACTGGTGCATTTCTATATTCTATACTGCAACACTTTGCGGCCAATAAAGACACTGATTTTCTCAAGATGATAAATTGCTCCAGTATGTACTGCTTCATCTTAGTAAAAAATAATTTAAAAAATAAAAATAAATTAAAAATAAAATTAATTAATTAAATGCACAGGCTCTATACTGTAAAATAATAACATTTTAGATATGTTTTTAACTGTAATTTTACAGATTTACAGATAATTAGTAAAATCACAGAATTTAATTACATTTTATATGTTAACCATTTTAAAAAAATATGAAAATGTGCATCATTCATTTGGGTTAAAATTGAATTTTGACACCTCCATATTCAATTCAGACTAAATTCAGAAATCACTGTCAATGCCGTTGCCATAAAATATATACTGAATTTTAAAATATGATTTATTTAATCGATATATTCCTCCTACTTCCCGTAGTCATTATTAATTATTGGGTCATTGTTTTATATTATTATTATTATCATTATTTTTAGGTCACAGTAAGCCTTCACGTAAAAATATTTATTATGACAATGAAGTATTAAACTTTCTCACTGTCTGGATTCTTGGAGCCACAAGATGGCGCTGTCACTCTTCACAAGAGTTCTTTCAGCCTCATCATGAACCAAAATACACTTTTAAATGGTCAAATACCATCTGGTGAGATTTCTAAAAACTGCATTTTCCCATCATCACATGTATACACATTTAGAACGTCTTCATGAGGTAAAATGGCAAAAACACATCTGCTGGAACCGCAGACTTTAGCTGCAACAACCTCTGATGGTTATTTCTTGAAGCAGATGTGTGTCTGAGTGAGCAGTAAAAATGGCTGGTAGTAAACAGCCTATAATAAATGCTGCAGCCCCTCTCCCTCAGTTTTCAGCATCCTGTCACTTGTAGATTTTGGTGAAGTAAAGATGACTGCGTGTATGTATGCAGTCGGCTGTTTTCGAGGCTGCAACTCTCGCCGTCCTCTGAGAGGCTCGGAGGGTCTCGCCCACATTAATCACCCTCAGAGCAGCTTGTTGGGCTGAGATTGGAGAGAAACTGGCAGCTGATGGGGAGAGAAGCAGCTCTGCTCAGGACTGATACAAGAAAAAGATAAATGCCGAGACTGTATCTGAAGAAAAACAACACTTGAAGCGTTTCTGCTCAGATAACTCAAAGCAAAGAATTCACATGCTTCTTTACTTCCCACAATTCTTAGCCTAGGAGCTGTCCAAAACTCCCAAAAGGTGTTTCCCCTGCTCTTTCCTACACCCTTAATGCACAAATTAAACGCGATCATATGTGCATTATTTGATTTCGACTCGGCCCAAACTGAAAATCAGATCATGTGTTCATATGAAAAGGCTTTCACAAGTGTGAAGTGAAGTGATTTTTCATCCAGCTGAAGTGGTTTCCCCCCTTCTATTACGTCCCTGTGGATTTTCTGTGAGTCACACGGACCTCACCCAGAACAACTCACCAAGAATAACAATGATCTAGTGTGTGATGCCATTCTTTCAGACTTGTGAGGCCTGCTGACGGTCACATGTTGTCAAACCTGTGAGGTCACCGTTCGACCTCCAACCCCTCATTAATGTCAGAGCAGCAGCTGGTCACCTGTGTGGTGTTTCTGAACGAGCAGTGGTGGGAGGAACACGGGCTGGGTGAGTGTTTGAGTGATTGTCTTTGAAGAAGTCATCAGCAGCTGGCTAGAAACTCACAAAACAGTCATTTTACTGCGATAGAAAACCAGAAATTTTGGATAAAAATATCATGCAAGATGATGCTAATGTTTAGCTCCATGTTCTTGTGCAAGATGAAAGAAAAGAGAAGCATATTTTTTATGGTTTAATACAGGGTTCTCAAACTCATTTTAGTCCAGGGGCCACATTCAGCCCAATCTGATCTCCAGTGGGGTGGACCAGTAAAAAATTTGCATAAAAATCTAGAAAAAAACACAACTCCAAATTTTTTGTTTGTTTTAGTGCAAAAAAAAAAATCATATTTAAGAAATTATCTTTTTACAAAACATTTTAAACTTGAAATTTCTTAAGAAAAATAAATTCAATTTCAACAATATTAAGCCTCGGTTTAATATTGTTTCAGTGTCATGTAGTATTTTACTTTATGATCAAAATGACAAAAAAAAAGACAAAAAGCAACAAGAACAAGATAAAAGATTACAAAAATGAGACACAAAATGACAAAAAAAATGAGACAAACAACATGATTTAAAACAAAAAGGCGACAATAAATCTGACAAAAAAGTTACAAAGGGACAAAAAATTACATAAATGACACAAACGAGACAAAACAATGAATAAAGCAAAACACAAAATGACAAAAAATAAGACAAAAAACACAAGCGACACAAAAAGGAAACAACAAAAACATGATAAAATATTACAAATATGAGACACAAAATGTCAAAAATAAGACAAACAACACGAAATAAAACAAAAATGAGACAAGGAATATCACAAGTTACAAAGGGCTGGAAAAATTGACACAAATGAGACAAAAACTGACAAAAGCGAGAAACAAAATGACAAAAAAAAGACAAAAAACACAAGCGAGACAAAAAGGAAACAAAACAACAAATTTTTTGCTGATTTTTTCGATTTTTTTCAGTCAAGGAAACAATATTTTTTGGTGCCTGTAAATGAGGAAAACATGAGGATTAACTTGTGGCTGATTTATGCATAAATATGTAACATGTTTTCACAAAAGACATTTTTTTTACCAACTCCTGTTTCTATGAAGATGACTGTGAATAATCTGAAAATTGATGGACAATGACAGAAATTTCATTTGCTACCATTCTGATAATTGACTTTCAATGAAGTATCTTTTTAAAGCAAACATGACCCAAAGATGAGCGGCTGCAGCTTCTCTAGTTGTGTGACAGTCTGCTGTCTTGTAGATGTTTGTTGAAACTAATTAATCAATCTGAATGTCATCTGTTGATAACATATTGTTATGGTAAGTACAGACTGTGACATTTTCAGTGATTTCCTGATACTTTACAGACCAAAGAGGTCTTAAATTAATTGATAAAACAATCAGTTTACAAATTGCTTATTAAAATATTTGATAGTTGAAATAAAATTTCCACTATATATTTACATATATGATATAATCCCTGTCTAACTTTTGTAATCCTGTAAACCAGTGATTAAACTTACTAAATAATGTGCAGCAGCTGCCACAAGTGACTGCCGTAAATCATTTTATGATAATGTAATTAAACATCTCTGATGAAGTAATCGCCTCCAGTAATTGTTATGCAGAAGCTCCTTCTTCCGCCTCTGCAACAAGACACTGCACTTTTCTTCAGGCAGGAGGTTAAACTGAGAGTCTGCAGCTCAAACTACAGTAGGAAGTTAACCTTAAATTATTAAACCACGTGTTGTGTGTGCATTTGTTAGTGCATGTGTGTTTATTTGTCGAACCAGGCCAGTGATATGACAGCCTCAGAAACAGGAAATGATAAACATTCAGAATAATCTTCAGGTTCTGTGGCTTTGGTTCAGATCCAGAGCATTAAAAAGCCTGAACTCTTTGAATTCCTTTGCTGAATAAACTTGAGTGCTGATGAGCCTGAGGGCATTAACTTTATACACACACACACACACACACACACACACACCTACACACACACACACACACACACACACACACACACACACACACACACACGCACACACACTGTGCATATGACAAAGCATTCCCAGACCCCGAAGCGCCTTAATGGAACAATTAAAGTCATAAAAAGCGCCCAGAGTACGAGAGCATGAAATTGTTCCTCATTTCAATGTTATCAGAGTCACACAGAGTTCAGATCTGGAAGGAAACAAAGCAAGTCTTGGCCACTGACTGGGCCATGTTGCAGCAGTTACCGCTACGCCAAAATCTACATGTATGTTCCTCCAGAGACAGAGCCGACGAGGAGACATGTGAGTCATGTGAGGACTGCAAACAAATGCACACAAACAAAGAGACCAACGGCTTTCTGAGCCTGGTTCTGTTTCCTGTTTCCACAAGTCAGGAACCAGTGAAGGCGTGTTGCAGAGGGGCGAGCCAAGAGCCTCTGTTAAATGAGTATACAGTGAGTTGCTGTTGGCCGGACTTAGTGCAGAGTGGATAAGTGTGTGTTTAACCCCCACAGCGATCGCCTCACTCCTCAGCAGTGCTCGACTTGAGCTTTTACCTCCCTCTGCTCCCAGGCCTTGGCCCTCTTACCCCGGCCTAGCATGACAGCTCTTCTTGGTAGCTGCGATGGGTGTGTGTGTGTGTGTGTGTGTGTGTGTGTGCACTGCTGGCAGGCCGTTCTGACCGGAAACACACACTCACATGCACAACACACTTTGTCCTCAAGCGCGACATGCCCCAGAGTTTCTTTACCTCTTCCAAATCTTCATCTTTCCACTCTCGCTTTATCACTACCCCGCTGGAAACTAGGTCAATGTCAGTTCATGTCATTAGCTTCTGTTCCAGCTGCGTGCGCTCTTGTGTGTATGTGTGCACGTGATCGTGTTCGGTTAGCAGCCATGCTTATCTGCCACTTGGCTTAAGAAATGCCTTGAAAATGTTTGTTTTCATGCTCTGGATTGGGATCGAGTCTGCATTTGTGTGTGTGTGTGACACGGTGATGATGAGGGGGTGGGGGATTCCAGGATTCTTGCACGAGGCAGCAGACAGATGTGGGAGACTTGAATCAAAACTGTTTTGTTGGCCGACTTCAAAAAGCGACTTTTCCTCCTGTGTTGGTCTCTTGTTGCTTTCCATTCCTCTGCTGTTCCCTCATGCTTTGGCCAGCAGCTCACACTTTTCCCTTGGATATCAGGCAGGATGGATGTTTCAGTGAATCTTTGTCATGCTGAACTTTCTGTTTGGGGTTCTATGGACCCAATGGCCTCTTTAGCTGCTCAACAAACAGACTTACTGTTACTTTATTACCTTTTAGAATAAATTTAGGAAAATTGCTTATTATTAGGGATTGTCTTTGGCCTTGATCCAATCCAAGTCATTTAATAGTATCTACTAACACTGAGTCACAATCCAATACTTCTTTCTTGGAAAATACACACTTCAGGTAAGATAAGATAAGATAATATAAGATAATATGATATAATATAAGATTTACTTTATTCATCTCAGAGGAAATTATTTTGCCAGACTACAATACAATAAACAAAGGTTAGAGGAATATACACAATTACACAGAGGTTAGTAGTAAAATAGAAATAACAATGACTACAAAGTACAAAATGCAAGGTTTCTAAAAGTGTTTGTGTGAAGTGTCTTAAGTGTGTAAAGTGTCTTAATTCAAGTTATTGAAATCAATGTATATACTTGACAACTGAACACCTGAATATGCATTTCTGCATCCAAGCTGCTCCCAAATGTTACATATATGGTCATGAACCTTGTTGTAAATCTCCAGTAGGGCACTGTCTGAAAGGTAGTGTTAGAGGGAAAGGTGTATCAAGCTTGGTAAGCTCCAATAACCTGTATTCTCTACGTACATAGAGAAAGTATTTTAGGTTAGCTGTAGTACCTGGCTGCACCAATAGGTGGAGTTCTTACTGTTTGATAAACCAGGCCCACAGGTAGTGTTATATTGGCCAGTAGAGGTCATTGTAGAGGCTCAGCTATCAATGGGCCACCATGAAAAAGACTTCTGTGACGCTTAATGGTCTTGTGCCCTTATGTTTAATACCAGCTGGAATCAATTAGGACAGCAGTCCAATATCCCAATGGTTTATGCTGCTGCTAATTATTCATTTACAAAACTATTCAAAATTTGCATCCCTAGTGTTCTGCAATAAATTGTTCTCTCCCTTATTTGAAAAATCTATCTAAAGTCTCTTAGTAAGGTGTTTGTCCACCATGTACAGCCAGCATAGCTTCCAGGTGCCTTGGAAATTACTCTCCAAGCCTCTGGAAATGAGGTATTTCCGCATTTAGCTTGTACTAATCAAATCATTCAGTGACACCTCGTGCCCTGTGGATGGGGCCATTGTCATCCTCAAGGCGACCATTTCCATCAGGATAGAAATGTTTCATCATAGGATAAAGATGATCACTTAGAACAGCTTTGTATTAATTTGCAGTGATCAGTCCCTTGAAAAGAATGAGTGAAACCAAGCATGGCAGCAAAATGTCATTTCTCAAATGTGACCATTGTTGTAGGGTTAAAATTTTTCAATTTTTCCTTTAATTTTTCACCCTCTGATAAGTATATTTCTTTGTGTGTCAAAGCCTTTTTTTCATCCATCCATCCATCCATCCATCCATCTGAGGCATGACGAGGAGTCTACAATGGGACGATTTACCTCTTCAAAACCTTTCTACATATTGGGTCATGGAATAAAAGTATTTGAAGAAATCACACATTACTGTTATTATTAGTCATGCTGCTCTGTGGCTGGCACTGTGAGTCATTCAGTTGGTCCTCCCCTTTGGTCCAGACTGAAATACAGCAACAACTGTTTGATGAATTGTCATGAAATTTTGCAAAAACATTCCCACACAATAAATTCCACTAACTTTCACCATGTCCTGACCTTTTATAGGTCAATGACATCACTTTTATCTCAACGTCTTCTAGATAAATTGGCAACACATTTGTATAGACATTCACGTTCTTTTTGGGATGGATTGGAATACATTTCAAAATTTCAGTTTGTAAAATACTTTGACCCAGCACCTGCATAAGTAATGACGTATTTGACAATCCCATTGTTTTTTGCACTTTGTGTCACCATGGTATTGCCACCGCAGTATTATACTTATGCTTCAATGCAACCTCACAGTGCTGAGAGTGAGACTGTAAAGTCTTACCTCATATACAGTAGTAGGGTCTCAGCTTTGGAATCAAAGCCAGTATCAACAAACCTCAAGGCTTAACCTCCTTGTTCTCGTTTCTATCACCGCTATCTTTCTATCTTTGTTGACAACTCTTCTCTCCGTCATCCTCCTCACCCTCTCTTCTGTTCTCAGTTTGCAAAAAAAAAAAAAGGGTGTATTTAGACTTGAATTGATGCCTCAGCTGAAAGGAATCACAATAATACTGGAGTAGTGTGTTTATTGGCATATTGCTCTATCTGTCTATTTGCATGGAGTGTGTTTATGGGTTTCTACATCTGAGAGTGTCTCTTACAGATGGTGACGGTGAACCACCGGCGGGAAAACTCAACAGGGAATGTTTTCCATCCCTAAGATGGTCAGATTTGTGTGTGGGGGGACACCGACTCTGCATAAATCACATGTGGAGGGAGGATAAGTAGGCAGCTAGACCAGCCTGCATACTATCCAGTGAAGCACCACAGGGGACAGACCCTGAATAAATCTGTGAGTATTCAGACACTGGGTGTGGACAACATAACATAAACAGCTGGTATCATATTTCAGTTCAAAATCTCAAACTACAGCCTCAAAAATTACCATAAAACTGAATCACTACATGAAAATACATCATTAACTACAAAATGTATTACTTTTAAATTACATTTCAACATGGTAATTCCTCATGAGTTCATTAAGGTAACATTCCACTACTAAATGTGAACATAGAGCCAAGGGATGGTTAGCTTAGCTTAGCTTAGCTGTAAGATGGAAAAAAGTAGGAAACAACTCGCCTGGGCATTTCAGTCTACCAGTACTTCTACAGCTAATATATCTGCACAGTTAGGGACCATAATGCAGAGTGATCATGTCTCACAAAAAAGATGTTAGGAGACAAGAATCTAAATATATCACATGGAACAGCAAAAACAGTTAGTGGTCAGGTTTAGCTTTTTGCATTTTGTGGTATAAGTGATGACAATGGCGCTTCTTTTTCAAGGTTTATGTTTTAGTCATTTTTCCATGTAGATTCTCGGTTGTCCAGGTCATGGTGCAGCTTCAGCTGGGCAACTGGACTTCTCTTTTTGGTTCTTGAAGACGTTTCATCTCTCATCCAAGGGGCGTCCTCATTTCTAACCCAATGCCTCTTGCCTTAAAGTGTTAATAGTGGTGAAACTGACTGAGAAGTGATATCAAGACTGCATTATAAGTACCCTCACTTGTTTAGAGATGGCTGTTCCAGTTTAACATACATGACTTCTTTTACTCATCTCTCAAACCATCTATCTTCTTCCTCCAGAAGGTGGACATTGCTGTGCTCAGAAAGTGTCCTTTATCCTTCAGATGCATATTCATGACTGAATCTTCTAGAGTGATCCTTCAGTCTCTCCTACATATAGGTCAGTTCACTCCTTGCTGCATTGGAGTGCACATACAGCGTTGTTCAGCTTATGTGTGTGCGTCATTTGAAATTTATTGCAAAGCAAACTGTAAAAGCAGACATGAACCGAGGCAGGGGTAGGCCATAGAATGCAACAAAGGTCTCTAGCCAGAACTTGAGTGGTGCCACTGCAGTTTTGCACATTAAAAATCATCAGGGCCTGCTGAGTTTTGCGTGTAAATACACACTTAGTAAAGTTATTTCTACAATAAACTCTCCATGCAAAACAACTACAGCCCTCTGCAGTGTAGAGCATCAACAGCATTCCTTACTATTACCGTGTGGAATATAATCAAAGATCCATCAGAAAATGTGGAGATGGTATGAACATGGGAATTCAGCACTGGTCTCTATAGTGGGATACAAGCTAACTCCAGCTTTAAGCTTGCTAATTCGCACCGTATGTTTAGTTAATCCGTAGTTGTGTCTGAGGCTGCCAGGCAATCAGTGGAGGCTCCAAGAAATCACTGGCCCTGGTCAAGAAAAAGTCAAGCGCATAATCCCAGAAAAAACACAACTTCTTCTTATACTTCAGTGTTTGCATGGATTAAACAAAGACTTGTACTATGTTAATTAGTGATCTGAAGTGTGTTAGCAATGGATTTTGTTACTTTAGGACAGCTTCAGGGTAGCTGTATTTCTTTATTTCTAGTTCACTTGCATCTCCAAGCTGGAGGCCAAGACCCTGGTCCCTCTTTGGAGGTGCTGCTATAGCTTTGTTAGTTGTACAACACGACCATAAACCTCACAGAGAGCGCTAAAGACACAGTTTACATAACTTTCATTGATGGCGAAGTCTGTCTAAAATCACAGAACTCCTTTCACGCATGCCGAATATTACGATCCAACCTCTAAGGTCAGCTGGATGGAACAAAAATCACCAGATGTTATTGGTTTGGTAATTTATTGCTCAGTGGCAAATTTAACAGAACAGTGATCAAACAAAGAAAACAAGACAAGAGGGTGTTGCCAAATCAAAGAACCAAACAAAACCAAAAGAAGGCTACCTGAGTTTGTACACTATCTAAACACAAACACAACAACTAAACTCCTTAGCCAAAACCAAATCACAGTAGCAACGCCCACCACAAGTAACAGAAACTAATACAGTGTACAGAACCAACTAAACAAAACTGGTGTTTCTCAACACAGATATTTAACACACAATACACAAAGACTCAAGCTGTGAATCTCACGAAGTTGGCCGACTGCTAGCAGGAGCCATAGTCTCCACGAAGACAGTAGGCTCCACACCGAATTAGCAGCCGCCAACAGAAGCTCTAAATGTCTGTAGTCACCCCTCAGTCACTACGGAGCCAACGTACCATACCAGAATACTAACAAATCAAAGACACACCAACTGGTTACATCAAATCAACCACCAAGAATGAGAATTTTGGCTGTAGATAAACTCATGCGTGGTTATTGTAGGGGTCTTCTGGGAGGAGGAGTTGTGGTGGCAGACCAAGGGAGGTCTGGAGCTCCAGGCTAATCACTCCTCCTCCTGGAGCTCAGTCTTCGATTGGCTGTAATCAGCTTTATGGTCCGTAACACCAAGAATTTGTTAAATTCACTTTGCTGTACAATGTGGCATCTGTTACTTGGATGCTATATCAAATCTGATCCCTATAATCAATAAAGTTGCTGCCAAAATATGGCAACCAGTAGCCGAGTAAAAATAAATATATATATTTCACCACATGTTGGTGTAGTTACATAATTTATCACAACACAGGACAGAATTCTCAGTATTGGAATCATAAATAAACTATGAATGTCTTGCCTGTGGGTGAACTTTTAAAAAGAACATCTTCTTCTGGGTTGTTGATGAACAGCGGCCACCCAAATAACCAATATGCTAACCTATATGTCTGAGTCTGTGCACACCAGCTAATTAGCAACACAGACTGCAAAATAACAACCCGAAGTAAATACAGTTTGTTTTCAGCTATGCTGTATTCAACATAATACTGTAGAATTCTTCAAATTCACCTATTTCTTAGGTTTTGGTGTCCCATCAGGCCACATCTTCAAACTAAGCTTAGTTAACCTGCTGCTAGATATTTAACAGATACATGTGAGAGTGATGCAGATATTCTCATCTAACCATAAGCAAGAATTCATCTAATGTACTAAATGTCCTCTATTGGTGCATTTGGTGCATATTTGTATGACGATGCACATTGTCTCAACTAAATCGCAGCAATTGTAAAAGTTGAATATACCCTAAAAAACTGTGCAACTTGTGATCTGACTTTTCAAAGCTGTGCCACCTGCATTTCTAGTTTACACACTCGCTCTTTATGTGCACACACTCCTGGGTGGTAATACTATCAGATTCAAGAGTGTTTACTGGTCCCATTAAGTTAAGCTCTTAATATTAGTGATGAGGGATGGAGGGGCTTTCTCGCTACGTTTCTCCTTCCATGGGGGGTTGTTCTGGTTTAATGTTTCTTTTTTTCAATCAGGAGACAGAGAAAACATCCAGGTTGAGTAAAGCAGCTCTTAAACTCTGATCTCAGGACACTCAGGAATGACTCATACTGTCCCTTGTCTCCTCCTCCTTGTAGATGTTGCTTGAAAAAAGCATCCTCACCATGAAAGGGACCAATTACAACTTTTTATGACCCAAAAAATTATATTTTGCTCTTCTGGGGAAACAGTTTTTTTTTTTTTAAAGGGAAATGAGTTCATGCAGCGTTTACAAGGAAAATGATCCAACTGGAGGGGAAAAGGGATTCCTCCCAGTTATTCTGTGGTTATGTTTGAGTTTGTGCTGCAGCGGGGCACTGTATATGTGCAGTGTGAGAAGGAGACCATATGTAATAATAGAAGGCCAGGCGCAAACAGCTGATAGAATTCCATCATTACTTTATCCTCGTGACAACAACAACAACAGCAACCAAAAAGCTCCAGAGGCTAAAAAATTCCCAAATCACATGTAAGCCCAACACATGAAGAGAACGTATGTGAGAGAAAGAGTGAAGGCGAGGAGGGGGAACATGGGGAGACTCATTTCTGCTGCAGCTCATTTTCTTGAAATATTTCACATGAATATTGGCAGCAGTTGTGCTGCAGAAGACAAAAGGAAATGAACCGTGTCTGCCGGAGCCAAAGACAACACACAGTGTGAGAAAGTCTCGCTACAGTTACTGCTCACAGCACAGTGAGACACAATCTCAGTCTAAGCTATTAAAAACTATCCTGGGATCTGTCAGATGCATGAGCAGGAAGATGAGCTGGTGAAAGAGTACTGGTACAGAAAAAAAAGGTTTCTGTCACATTAAAGCGAGAGACATTAGAAAGCACGAGTTGTGTTATTAATAACTGACAATGACTTGGTTTGTCTGAGAAATAGATTTTTGGTGGAGAAAACAATCACACTGAAAATGTTTATCTAACCTCTGTTGCAGTCTTTGCTATTTCAGGCTTTTTAGTTCAGCCATTTCAGGCCAGAGGAGTAAACATTCCCTAAAATGAAACCCACGCTCGGTTCCTCACAGTGAGGAGATTAACCGAGAAAAAAAAAGGATGGGGTGAGATGCAGACAGAGGTGGGTGAAGAGGGAGGAGGAGGAGGAGGTGGCGTCTTACTGTAAATGACACCTCCTCTTTGTTGAGGAAGAGCATAGGGTAACCCTGCTCCTCCTGGCATCTGCTTTCTCCCACACTACGTCTGGCTGATGGGAACCTGAAGCTTCTCAAGAAACAGTCCTGCAGCTCTGACGTCACCACTGTCACTCTAGTGGGGTGGCGTGCACTGTAAAAAGTTCAACGTTTCTTCACAGTTTTTTTTGAACGATGTACTGTTGTTGTTTCAAAATTATTTTTTCAGTTTTGTTAAATTACAGAAATTGACAAGTACAATTATTTTAAAAAGTATTAAGAAATCTCTATTCTTTATAAAATAGTATTTTGTTTAAAAAAATTGACTATAAATTTGAAAAATATTGTTATCTTACAGATATTTGCTATCATTTGAAATTATGTACATTAATGGTAAACATTTTTTTAAACTGGTATTTAACAGAATTTTGCTGTTATGGTAAATTAATTTTTTTTTGAAAACTTGTATAATTTTTTCTTAGTTTTTTTTTTTTTACAATGTTTGACAATAAAATTACAACTTTTTTGCTATGTGTAAATCAGCAAAAAAAATTTTATGTTACAGATGTTTGTCGTTGTTTGAAAGGAAAATTATGTACATTAAGGATTGAAAAACTGGTAAAAAATATTGCAATATTTCAGATATTTGCCATTATTTGACAAAACAAATATGTATATTATAGATTATTGTATATTTTGCAAATAGTGACGTTATTTTACGATGTGTAAATCTAAAAGTACAGAATTAAATAATTTAGAAACATAATTATTTTAAACATTGCATATTTACTGTTTTATTTTGACGACGTTTGCAATTTTTTTAATGTTATAGTCAATGTTCCCTGTAATTTTTCCTGGGTCTGAGCAAACACACAAACTCCCTGAGCGTCCCTTGGACCACTGTGAGCAACATCAGACGTGTGCACTGTGGTCACACCAGCATCACATCCATTCAAGTTACATGGTTCATTAAAAGAATCAAATTACAGCATTTACATTTCTGTTAAAACACTTTGTCAACAGGAGCCAGTTGAAGGCTGCAGTGATTTTAGTGACACTACAATGTATAAGAGTGAAGTTATTGAATATTTGTCTCTCTTTACTGTTGCAGCGGTTTTGCAAATTGCAGACGGACCCTGTTCACTCCATAGACACCAATGTTATTCCTGTAGCTTGAAAGACAGCTACTTTTGATAAAACTGGGCTTGTAGCACATTGTCTGCCTTGCAACAATGGGAAAGAGGCACTGTTTATGTTTTGACAAACCTATATCTAATGAGTTATTGATGCTGGAAGTCCCCAATCTGTGAATATCTTTCCAACTTTATGAACTTTGGGCCACTACCCACATAAGGAGTGATATATTTTAATTTAGAAAAAAGCATTTAAGCCATATTTAAAGCTTTAAGTGCTTTATTAACACCCGAAACTAAAAATTTTTGTATTGTTTTATTATCACTGGTTCCCTGTCTGAAAAGAGGTGGCATCATTTTAAACAGTGAAATCAAACTAACAAAATGTATGACCAAACCAGTGAGCAATACTGGATCTTCTACAAAACATAAACAACTTTTTTAAAAATCTAAATCTTATCTTAACACAGTAATGTATGAACTTATTTATGTGTGTATGCATGTATTTATTGATTTATTTAGTACTGTTAACATATCAGAAGTTCTGAGTGAATTTTCTTAAGATAGGCAAAGGGCCCATATATTGATTACATATAGGCTGTTAAATGTTTATTAAAAACTAAAAAGCATTTAAAAAAAACAACTTAGGGCCATTTATTGAGTCACTAAAATACTGTAAGTACAGACCACATCAGCATGATTATAGCATCCTCTGGTAAATTAACAACCAGATACTGATTGGTCTCTCACCATATGGACTTCCGGAGATGATTAGATGATGATAAACTGTGACCCTACTGGTTGGGTTCTCCTCTGTTCTCATGTTTCTTACATGTTTGTCCCCTGACAGCCGGGTCCTAATGTTTTTTGAGCAACACACCATACTATGACGTTTTTACAATGATGGTTCTACTATGGAACCAGTTTGACATGTTCAGGTGTTCTTTGTGTGAAAACTCAGAGATTTCAGGTATCAGAAGGTGGTTTTCAACTTTCTTTGTTAACTTTCTGCTTCAACTTTAAACTAAATTTCCTTCACTAACCCAGCCCTCTGGACTTCCAGTAAGCTGTGTTCCTATTGGCTGTCCAGGTGGCTGCTTGGTGTTATCAGGAACACCTGAGCAGCTTGGTGTTATCAGGAACACCTGAGCAGCTCAGTGTCTTCCTGCTTTATTTAGCTGCAGACAAACATTTCCTCTGCTTCTTCACCACTGAACCGGGTTTGGCTCCATTGCTTTAGTTTGTTCTTTAGGCGTTGGCTTGCAGCTTCCAGCAGTAAAATCTCTTTAATGTGTTTCTTGGTGTGTTTTAGGGCTTTGTACTGGATAGTTGTCTTGGTAAATGTGGTTCTTTAGCCACAGTTAGCACATGGTGCTAATGTGTGCAGTGATTAGTGGATTTGGTGCAGCTGAGTTGTGTCTTTATCTTGGCTGTAGTGAGTCTTCAGAGGTTTTTGGTCAGACACATTCTGTATTCTTGTTTGTGAACCAACGTTGGTTGTCCAGAAGGTAAGAGTTCCTGTCCTGATTCTCTGTTCTCAGAGGTTCTCTGGTAGGCTGCAGGAGACTTTAGCGTTTGGGTTGTGCTAGTTTGGTTTTATGGTTTCATTTGGACGACTATCTTGAGGCCCCTCCATGTGGTTTAGTGAGGTTTTCTGGAACAGTTCTACAAAGCAACCTGCAGCAGAAGAGACTTTGAGAGTTTTTAGGAAGTTCTGGAGACCAGACTTTAGAGCAGCAGAAACATTTGTCAGCAGTTTGAGCAGGAGAAGGTGAGCTTCAGAGTAGAAATGAGAAGGAAACCTTCTTGACCCGTGTGGTGAGGTCCTGTACCAAGAGTTTGAGCAGGTTGTGAAGAGTCTGTAGTTCTTTGGTCTGAAAGCACAAGAAGAGTCGACTCATTAAAGGAGAAAACAGGAGATATTGTTGGTTCTTCTGTCGCTCTGCAGTTTCCAGTTTCCTTAGACTGAATATCAAGTTTATATTTTAAATGATTTCCCATGTGAGCCCAAGAAGACTTCAATAAACTCCCTCCATCCCCTGGACACAACATATTTTATTACCATGTTAAATCTTTTTTTTTTTTTTTTTGAGTTTTAATCATAGTTTTAGCATAGTTTTTTCTCTTTGCTTGTTTAGTTTTGTCATCTGTGTGAAAGGTGCTAAACAAATAAAGTTGAATTGATAAACTGAATAATTGACTAACTCATGATTGTGACAACAGAAGTATTTTCATTGTGATTTAAGGGTTTGTTTCATTTTTAAGGTTGGGGTTAAAATCTTGACAGAAAAAAAATTAAAGAAATAAACTACAGTAAAAAAGCAATTAAATCAAAGGAAAAAACATTTAATATAATAAAACTTTTAAAAAGAAAATTAAACATTAAATACAATTAAATTATATTAGACAAAATATTTAATTAGATAATTAAACGGAAGATACAAAGCATGTAATTATGAAATTAAACAAAAATTTTTAAACAAAAATATTAAACATTAAAGATGAAATATTTTAGATAATTAAACATTTAAAAAATACAATTAAACAAGAATATTACACATTTAGAAAAATACAAAACATTTAATTAGATTATTAAACCTTTAAAAGTCAAAACATTTAATTAAAAAATTAAATGTTTAATTAGAAAATTAAATCTTAAAGACAATAAAACTTTAAATAGGAATTAAACAGAAAATACAATGAAGCATTAAAAAAGAAAATTAAACATTAAAAGGTGGTAAAACATTTAAAAAGAAAAACCTTAAAGATTTAATCGAAAAATTAAACATTGGGAAAGAAAAGGAAATTTTTCAAACAAGCCGATAAAACATTTGAAAAAACAACAATTAAACATTAAAAAGACAAAACATTTCGAAATCAGATCAGACATTAGAACAGAATAAAAGGTGAGAAAAGAGCAAAACTAAACATTTAAGAAGAATCAAACTAAAGATAAAACATTTGAAAAGACACCAGTTAAACTTTAGAAGATCAAATTAAACAGAAGAAACAATAAAATGATCAAAAGAGCAAAAACAGATAAAGGCTTAAAGTGTTTTCTAGTCTGAAATGAAAACATCAAGTTGTTTCTTCAAACATTTCCTCTTTCTATGTTCTTGGTTTGATTGTGGACAGATTTACTAAGAACTCATTTCAGAAAACTGCTTTCCAGATAAAGTCTACTAGTAGTTGAAGGCATTGATCAAACTAATGTTACCTTCTGATCTCCACAAACTTTACTGTTCAGTGAAGAGAATCAAAGTTTGTTGAGGATTTCTAAAAAACCCACAGGTGAAGGTCTGAGAAGAACTCAGATGGATGGTCTAAATGTGAAATCAAGACTCATGGTCACAAGTTTTAAGGCTTCTGTTAACCAGAAAGTTCAAACTAACAGAGAAGTACTGAGAAACTTTTAAAATTTCAGTCCTCAGACTGTCTGAAGGTTCAAACTAACAGAGAACTACTCAGAACTTTTAAGATTTCAGTCCTCAGACTGTCTGAAGGTTCAAACTAACAGAGAACTACTCAGAACTTAGAGATTTCAGTCCTTGCTGTCGAAAGGTTCAAACTAACAGAGAACTACTCAGGAACTTAGACGATATCAGTCCTTGGACTGTCTGAAAGTTAAATCTAACAGAGAACTACTGTTGGACTTAGAAAATTTCACCCCTCAGACTGTCTGAAAGCTCAGGTCCTGAGGACTCAGGAGGTCTGGAGGCTTTGGAAAGTCTTGGAACTGAGGGTTCCACCCTCCAGCACAAAGGCTGAAGTCCAACCTCCTGAGAAAAATGGTCGAGACAAGACTCAAATTAAAAAAAAACTCGAAAATGACAAAAAGTAGATGACAAATGCGCAAAAAAAAGAAGAATTAGTATCTGAGCGAATAGCTCAGGGGATAAGAAGAGTGACTACCAAGTGGAAGGTCGCAGGTTCAAGACCCACCACCGGCCTTTTTCTTTCTTTGTCTTTGTCAGAATTTTGAGAAAATTTAAGAAGTGTCTGGTCTTGAACCAGCGACCTGCAGCTCCATAGGCAAATCCTTAACTCACTGAGCTACAGATCAGATGAAAAGAAATAAATTCGTCGTCCCTTTGGCATCGTAGTTCCTGAAGTGACCACATGGGTGGTGCCAAGGCGGAGTCTGGGTGGAGTCAGGGCGGAGAGTAGGCGGGGAGGTGGGTGGCGGCCTCCCCCCTCTACTCCCCCACCGCCCACCACACCTTCCCCCGCCCGACGAGTTCTTCGAGTCTCCACGAGTTCTTCGAGTCTCGACGAGTTCTTCGAGTCTCAACGGGTTTTCCCCGAGTTTCTGGAGTTTCCACCAGGTCGGAGGCAGAACAAGTTGTCATGAAGAGATGTTGAAGTCGGCCAGGATGGACTGACTTTTTACAGCGACTAGAAGGAAGACGACTAGAAGAGCAGGTCTTTAACCACATCCATAAAATCCATGGAGTCACTCCAGAGAAATGAAGGGAGGTCAACTTTTATCAACCTCCATACAGATGTTCAACTTGATATCTTTACTTTGACATTTTTAGCACCACAAACCTTTAGTATCACACTTTATTATCCTTTATTAGGACTTTAATGGAATCCACCAGCAGATTTAGTTTTTGTTGACAAACTTTATTCTTGTCGTCGTGGGACTGCAGTATTTAAAACTGTTCCTTCTATTTGACCTCATGTTTATTAGTTTTAGTGGAGAAAGTTTGAATTGTCAATTAGTCTCTTAAAAACTAAATAAAAAAATTGGATTAGTCAAGAGGTTTAAATTTCTTACTTTGTCATATTTTAAATATGACAAAAAATATAAAAATAAAGCATCTTGAGACAATTTGACCTGTAATTGGCATTATATAAATAAAATTGAATTAAAATTGTATGTATCTTGTAATGTTGGAGTAATTCAGCCATATATGTTAGAAAACACATTTTCTTTGTCCATTAATCTGTCATTTTCTCCAGTAATTCATTTCTTGTTTTGGTTTATAAAATGTCAAGCCCAAATATATTCAGTTTACTGTCATAAAAACCAAAAAGATTTATATTCATGATGCAGGAATCAGGCAGTTTTTCACTTTTTATCTCAGTTTAGTCAGAAAGATAGTTGATAATGTGTGAATTGTTGCAGCTTGTGAGCCGTAGAAGGTTTTAATTTTTGGGGCCGAGTGTCAAAAAACATTTAGAAACCAACATCAACAGAACACTCAACAAAGATTTGAACATCATTAAAGGGAAATCCAACTTTTGCATGACAATGTCTAATTAAAGGACATTTATTTCCAACGTAAATGTGTGATATTCATCCTCTGGAGCTTTCTCTTCACATCGTCTTCCACCTGGACTGGTTTGGTCGGGAGCATGTGCAACAAACATTTGAAAAACTGCACTTTAACATCAATGAATGACACTGAAGTTTAATCTCTACATAAATGAGACTGAGTCTGGATGTGCTGCTCTGTCATTAACTCTTAAGTTTAGGGAAAGTTAAAACAAAAGAGGACAGTTTAGATAAGACTTGAGAATGAGCTTATTTTGAACAAACATCTCAGACTTTCTGAGCTTCAGCACCTCTAGCAAGATATTTTAACATCAAGCAACTCAAGAGATCCAGAAATTGGAGAGAGTTAGCTTTAGCTGAGCCAAAGAACATGTGGGACGCTAACCTAGCAAACATTTCAGACTTTCCTCTGTGAATTCTGAGAAATAATTTCCTATTTATTGACAGAGCTACACATCTTAACTCAGTCTCATTAAAACAGACTCTAATTCAGTGTTATCCATCCATATTAAAGTGCAGTTACCCAAAATGTTTGTTGCATGAGCTCCAACAAAACCTGTCCAGGTAGAAGGCCACTTTGACAAACAGGAAGTGGATGATTCCAAGCAGATTTATAGAAGGGGGAACCGGACTGTACTAAGTGTGGTCGAGTATAGAGGGGTGTTTTGTGGGTTTTTAAGGCTGATAATGATTATTAGTGAGACATTTGGAGTAGATATTCATTTGCAGTAAATGAAAGTATTTAAAATCTTGAGTTAAACTTCGAAGAACACAAACTAACAGAAAACTTTGTTGATACGTTTTTTTTTTGTTTACAGATGTTAAGTTAAAGGAGTTTTATTCGTTACGTATAACCAATCAAATCACTCCAGAAGACAGAGCGACCACAGGTAGATTAAGGTTCAGAGCCAAAGTAGCACCATTTTTAAATGTATTTATTACCGTAAATCAGTAAAAAATAAAATACTGATAATCAGTAAATCAGTCAGCCCACAATTACTACAATTCTACAATGTATGTCTCTTTGACTTGTTATTTGTACAATATACGATGTATATGATGGTGTTTTTTCATACCAAAGGCTATACTATGATGTTTTCTAAGAGACATATGATGCTACTCTGCTTGTTCTGGCCCTGCACTCCTCCTCTGTTGTTTTCTGGATTGTACTCAGCTGCATGCCTTCGTCCACCCGGCCTCCGTTGACTTGTCCCGCCTGCCGTCTCTGGAGCTGAAGCTGGATTGGAACAGACCAAAGTACAGTCCAATCACGATACCAGCTGCCTCTCAAAAGGCTCCTTCATCTGGCAGGTGGCAGCACTTCTTCTGAGGGGAAGCTGAGCTGGCCCGGCAGAACTTTGGAGATGTGTTCCAGTGGTTGGTGGATGTGTGGGGAGATAGAGAGGGACCTTTGAATTGTTCAGAAAGGAAAACAGGGAACCCATTGGTAGTTTTAGTTTAGGGTGCTACTGTGGTGTGTTTTTGGGTTTTAAGAGGTGAACAGGAAGAGTTTTTTTTTCCTATTGATTATCTTTTACTTTGTTCCTGGTTGGAATGCCCATCAATGTCAACGTGAAGTTCACTTTTAGTTCTGTTTATTTATTTTTATTTTACTAACACCCATTTGTTTTTAAACCCCCTCACATGTTGTGTTGTTGTAAACTTACTCTTTCGAATAAATTCTCATCTAACCCTCTGGAAACCAGCGTTTGGACTGTTTTTGCATTGCTCCTCACGTACTGACAGCTGTGGACTAAAGGCTATACTGTGACATTTTTAGAGCGACATGCTATACTGTGATGTTTGTTGGGCGACACACTATACTATAGGCTTTTTTAACTGACATATTACTGTGACTTTTTTTGGGTTTTTTTTAGCAACATATAATTTTTTCGACATTTTAACATTTTTTAGATGACATATTATACTCTGATGTTTTCTTGAATTACATACTATTTTGACAATATACTGCACTATGACATTTTTTGAACCACATATCATACATGACAATTTTAGGCAACATCCTATCATTTTGCACTTTTTGAACCACATAATAATCTATGTTTTTTTTTTTCTTGCCAACATGCTGTACTATGAACTACAGGCCATACTATGTTATTCTTGAGTAAAGCATACTATACTTTGACATTTTCTGAACTACATCCTATACTATGGCGTTATACACAGAGTGCTTTGGTTACATGTTGATTTATAATCTAGATTTTTTTCTGTTTTGTTTTTTGACAGGATTACCACAGATCTGACTGTGAACACCGTTGACACCCACCTCAGGGAGACGCTGCCTAAGATCTCAAGGCTGATTGGTCGTGGTCTTTCTGGCACGTACTCTTCCAAGATGAGCCGGGAAGTTTAACACTGATGGAATGACACTAGGTATAAGCCGACAAACTTCCAATTCCTCCTCAACCCATAGTCTCTGGGAAACCTACATGGAGTAAGAAAAGCAGACAGAGAAGTAATTAAGTCTGTACACAACATATTAAAAAGAAATCATGCTAATAAATTAAGTACAAAGAACCGAATTCGCCAATATACTGGAGACCAGAGCTATTTAATTTGATAAGTATAATCTTGTTTAGTAACCTTTCAATTATTTGAGAGCAGTCCTAAAGAACTGCCTGTAATCCCAATCATAAAATGGGTTTGGAGGAAGAACATAGATGGTAATCTGGATATACATGAGTTGGGCTTTATAACTACTATTGGTAGTATTGGTGGTAGTAATAGCAATATGACTACTACTAGTAGTATTGCTAGTACATTAACTGTTGCTGATACTGGCACTGCTACTACAACTTGTAATACTATTACAAATGCTGATACTACTTCTACGACTCTAACAGCTGTTTATACTACTACTGCTGCTTGTACATTTAGTATTACTACTACTGCTTGTACAACTATACTACAGCTACTATTAATCGTCTGGTATTTGCTTGTCAAGCTGCTAGCTCGCCTTAGCGTTTTGCTCGTGGCTAACTAGTTAGCTCTCATAGACTGGAAGCTCTCAACAAGATTTAATAATGAAAAAAGAGCCAAAAACTATTCTTACCTATGAAAAGTCATTCCAAGTTTCCTTGTCTCAATCGTACGACGTAGTGTCTAACTGTATGCAGCACAGTGAGCCGGCATACTTGTTTCCGTTTTCACGCCGTCTACATCAACAGAATGCACTGAAACTTTTCCCCCACTAGCTTAGCCTCGCTGTAGCACGCAGCTCAAAGGGGCGTGTCCTATCTACTCATTCATATCTATGAGAACAACGATGGCTGCACATAAGGACGTCTGACGTAGATTAGCTGCGTAAATACCATTATATACAGTCTATGGTAAATACGTATGTGAATCGCATCATTGGCTGCAGCAGCCAGTCACCGGTCACTCACTGACTCACATTGAAAAATAGCACAGAATGAATTGTTACGTGTTTATTTTATTTACAATTTTGGTTGGATTTTTTTTTCTGTGCGCAGCAGTTTTTCTGTGCGCTGAGACCGTGTTAGCAGTGCGCAATTGCGCACGCGCGCAGCTTAGAGGGAACAGTGGTTATAGTAGTATGTTGTTTTTTCACTTATTTTTTCTGGCACCCTTTGCTGCTGGATTTTCAGTTATTTTTACAAAATTAGTTTTGTAAAGTATATTATTTGAGTATGTGTGTATCTGTGGACTTATGTTTTGTAACCTCTGTATTGTCATCCTCAAATTATTTGCTTATTACTGAAGTGCACTAATTGCACATGACAATCTGGTTTATAGTTCTGGGGAAAACTACTCAGTGTGTGATCACAGTTGTTTAACGTCATCTCTGGAGGAAATGAGTCAAATCCAAGGCTGGTACTCATGTGGCAGTGTGTAAGTAATGACTGTTTAGATTTAGAGACATCAAATTTACGGCAAGATACAAAAAATGTGAATATGCTTTGAGCTCTTTTATCTAACGTCGTGATGATGACAGACTCCATGAATTCCCAATCTTCTCTGTTCCAATTGTTCCAATTTCCTCTTGTACTCCCGGGCACCCTCTCTTCTCTCATGGTGCTGAGTTCGACCCGCTTACTGCTGTTTTCGCTCGGCCAATCACATCGCTCGCTCGTTCCAATCTCTGCTGTCGAGTTTTTGGCGCCCAATCGGATAGCCCGCTTGTTCCAATTAGGTCACGTGACCGCAGGACTTCCCAAGCACCATTGCGGCAGTTCAAATCGGCCCGCTGACGCCGCTCTAAGTGTTTAAACGCATTTATTTCTCTCATTTTAGGGAAATAACTGCGCGGAATTAAAGTTTCTGACAGACAACAGTCAGGCTGACTTTACTGTTGTGTGTTTTTAATCCGCTGTGGTGAATTAGTTGTGTAAAGATGTCAAATAATGTCGCGAATAACAGTGGAGTTATTAAATTAATATTGATTACAGTTTTATTCATGTACCAACGTATAATAATATACATACACACTGTGTTGTTTAAACCAGATGCATTAAAGCTGTTAAACGCTTTAATTTAGCTTCTATTTACATGTTAATGCACCACATGACACTAATATTATTATTAATATTAATAATTGGAGACTTTCTGATCAGGATCAGTTCATGTGCAGTTAAAAACCTGATCACTGATCAATACATCTGCCTTCTTCTGCTTTAATTAACCTGCCGGTGTAAAAAATATGCTGCACTTTATTATTGTGACTGATTTTATGTGTATTTATTATGAAGCACTTAAAGCAGATGTTCTGCTGGGTTCCCAAACCGTCAGAACATCCAGAAATCACTGATGCATCCAAAAGAAAACTGCATCTTCAGTGTTCCTGTTGGTTTATCTGCATCACTCTGAGGACGTCTGAACCTCAGCAGCTCAGTAAAACACATTAACACAGAGGTCAGAGGTCAACCTGATCATCAGGATCTATCAGCTGGAACATGAGGTCTGAAGGTCGGTGTAGAACATGATGGACAGGTCCTAGTTGTGGTTCCAGCAGGAATAAGTCTAAAACACAGCATGAAATACACCAATAGAAGAAAGAAATGAATCAAATCACAATCAGAATCAGCTTTATTGGCCCACTTTTTACACATAAATGAGAAATGTGACTCTGGTGAGTCTCTGCTCTGAGTGCAGCAATCAGGGAAAGAAGCAAAGAACTAAAATTAGTAAAGAAAAAAACAGGAACAATAAAAATAACACCAATATAAGAACACATAAACAGCAGCATTTACAGTGTGTGTGTAAAGTGGCTTACTGAGGGAGGAGTGGTACATGTAAAGTAGTATTATTAGTACTGGTAGTAGTATTAGTTGTAGTGATTAATAGTACTGGTAGCAGTATTATTAGTCGTGAAAGCAAATGATAAATAAGTATTATAACTGAGGAGAAGATGATGACATCAGTCAGACTGTATAAATGTAAAAGTTAAATTCCTGACATGGAATAAGAGTTCTATTACAAGCTGATGTTCACTGAGATGCACATGGAATCTAGAGGTTCTGGTTCTGGTTCTGATGCTCCACAGCTTCCTGGAGGGAAACAGTCTGTTAGTAGAGTTATAGAAGTAAATCAGAGTACATGTATCCTAGTACACACACAGAGTGTACATTACTACACACACAGAGTGCACATTACTGTACACACAGAGTGTACATTACTACACACACAGAGTGCACATTACTGTACACACAGAGTGCACATTACTGTACACACAGAGTGTACATTACTACACACACAGAGTGCACATTACTGTACACACAGAGTGTACATTACTGTACACACAGAGTGTACATTACTACACAGAGTGTACATTACTACACATATAGAGTGCCTATTACTAGACACACAAAGTGCACAAGTATATTACTACACACACAGAGTGTACATTACTACACACAGAGTGCATAAGTATATTACTACACACATAGAGTCGCTGATCGCCCCCCCCCCCCCCCCCGGCTTTTCCCTCCTCCCCCCACCGAGAAGATTGACAACCTGCCTTGCGCAGCATTGTTTTCCTTTTTCTCCAGGAGAATCCCAAAGTGTTACCAGGCCAGATAAGATATTTAACCCCTCCACTGAGTTCCTGGTTCTACCCTGACTACTAAGCTGCATCCTAATCAGATGCCTGAACCACCTCAGCTGGTTCCTATCAACATAGCAACTCTACATTGACCTCATCACCCTATATCTCTACAGTCACCATCCAGAGCTCATCAGTGTAGTTGAGGACTGGAATATAGATTGACTGATAAATTGAGAGCTTTATCTTCTTGCTTTGCTCATTCATCATTGCGACAGTCCAATACAATGCTCGGATTACTGCGAACGCTGTACCAATCCATTTCCATTTTCCCTTCACTTGGGGCATCGACTCACCATCAACCCAGAGGGAGCAATCCAACAGTTTTCAGACTGATTCCTTATGTTTGTTGTGAATTAAATCTCTGAATCCATGGTTTTCGAGACTGTCACTGGTACTCCGTAGGTTCAAAAAGGAAATGTTCAATCATGGTGTTGACTGCTTATTTTGCTCAAGAACCACGACATGGATGTGCTAACATGGAAAGAAAGTATTTATTTTCACTGGAGATGAGCTTTAAAAAAAGTCATTAACGTTTTATATTCATCCATCCTTCTGTCCATTAGCTACTTCTACATCCATCCATACCTGTCCTGTGGAGGATCGTAAAGGGATGGAACCGACAGAACAAGAGGCAGGATACACCATGACTAACATGCACAGTGACACTCACGTCTGAAGCCAGTTTAGTCCAATCTCTGGACTGTGGAAGGAAGCTGGCATGCACAGGAAAACTTTAGGACTCCATACAGAAAGGCCACAGTCCTGGAGCTCTCCTGCTAACCACTGCACTACTGTGCTGCCCCTCATTCTCTATCTTGCTTGTTTAATCTGTACAAAAACCTGCACAACCACAACATGATGTTTTACATGTTGGTTTTTGCAAGGACTGAATGAGCAAACTGTCTCCTGGCTGCTGGGTTCATATTTACCAGACAGATGTAAGTATGGTATCCACTTCCTCTTCAAAGTTTTCCAAAATATCCCAAAAGTATTAACTTTACTGATGAGGTAACCCCCCTACAAGATGTATTATGTATAAATACTGTTCAATAAATGTTTGTTTTTCTAGTTTAGGATGTTTTATTGCAATCATTGATGCAGCTGTAATCACTGATGTCGATTCAACATTGTTTTTGTTTTCTGTGTTGCTTTATTGCATTGAATCTTAAGATGTTCATGTTATTTTAGTCAACTTCGGTATCTACTGCTAGTTGCAGCTTCACATATAGACACGAGTAGTACATTTTCATCTATCTCTCATCAGAAGGTGAATGAATTACTCCTTTGTGTACTTTAGGTAAAGGTACTTTTAGTTACTGTTATGGCCACAGGTAATTGTGTGTCATCTTGTTTCTGGGATGGATTCCTTTTGGACCTTTGTGTGGGGAGATGTCTTGTGTGGGTCCAGCTGTGGCTAGTTTCAGAGCCTCTCCAGAACCTAGCTGCCAGCCATCTCAACTGATGACTCCAGAGTAGATGACCTGTACTCCAGCCTTGTTCTCCCCGCCTCCCGACCTGTCTGATTGTACCACCACCCAGTTCCCTTCCACCTTCAGCCAACCGGGCGCAGCCATTACCACACCTGGACAGTACAGATCTGCAACCAAACTGTCAGTCTTGATGGCTGGTTTTAATGTAACCAGTTTACCCTGGTATCTCTTTGTGACTTGTTTGTATTCTGATTTGGTCTGTTGGTTGCATAGCCACTGAAGGGTGACGACGGACATTTAGAGCTTCTGTTGGTGGCTGCTAATTCGCTGTGGAACCTCCAGTCTGTTAGCAGTCCACCGGCTTCGGGAGGAGGCTATTTTATCACTTGAATCTTCGTGTATTGCGTGTTAAATATCTGTGTTTAGACGCACCGGTTTTGTTAAGTCAGTTCTGTGCACTATTCACTCGTTTATTAGTTTCTGTTACTTGTGGTGGGTGTTGCTACTCTGTTTAAGTTTGGCTGGGGAGTTTAGTTGTTTTGTTTGTGTTGGTTTTATTTTGTTCTTTGGTCTGGCAATGCTCACCAGTCTTGTTTTGCTTTGTTTGATCACTTTTACGTTGAATTTACCACTGAGCAATAAATTGCTTTTCCCGAATTAATAACATCTGGTGAATTATGTTGCATCCAGCTGACCCTAGAGGTTAGATTGTAATGGTTACTCTACAGCTGACAGAAGACTGCAACAGAAGCCTGCCGATACCCAGTGTAGAGAGTTTCTTCTTCCCAAATCCATGTGAGCTGCCTCTGACTCCCTTCAACGCACCCCAAACCACTTTGCATTATAGCACTCAGCATTTCACCCTCATCTCAGCTCCCGCCCAGGTCACGCTTCTGCTGCAGAGGTTGATCTCAGCTATGCTTAGAGAGAGAACTGAGGCTCCGAGTGGACCAGGGAGAGGCCGTCTTACTGTCAAAACAACCACTCCGATCAACGGTGGCCACTGCTGCCCTCTCTGCCTCTCCCCCACACTCTCTCATTCCTCTGCTCCAGACCTTTTATCCTCCAGACCTTTGTCTTTTCTGCCAACATCCCTCACTTCTCTACATACATTCTCTGTACAGTAACTCCTCTGCTCTTATCTTACAACAAGCGTAATATTAAGTTCTCACTTGTGCTCACGTTTACCAAACATACTCACCAGTACTTCAGTTACTGTATTGCTTCCATTATTATGGAGCAGTCAAAATAATGTTTAAGTGACATGATAATAATAATGGAAGCGAGCACAAGATATTAGATGAGTTTTTACAAGAACTGTGACTGAGAAAAGAGCAGATAGAAGGAAATATTGAGTAGAAAAGGGAGGTGTGGAAATGATCTGACTGTAACCATGAGATTTATTGACTAAAAATCATGTCAACAATCTAAATAGCTGTATGGATTAACTGCTTTTTGGTTAATCCAGTTTAGAATGAACAAATCTTGAAAGAATCTTGTCTGACATTTGCTCGGCATAGTTTCAGTAACACAGGTGATGCTCGGTCACGATATTTTTAAACTTTGTGCCATGGCAGTAAATGAAATATTGTACACTGTAAAAAGAAATTGTAGTTTTACAATTTTTTCCCATACTTTTGAATACATAAACATACCAAAATTATAAACAGACTGAAAGAAATTGACACATTTAATGGAAACTTAAATTAGAAATCCTTAACTGGAAATAACTGCATTTAAATTTTTGATAAAATGCTTTTTTTTTTTAAATGTTTGAAGACTGTTAAGATACATTTACACATTTATCATAATTTCAGAAATGTTCCTTTTTTGTTAAATAGATGAAACTGTTATATTCAAGTTTAATGCAATAAATGTATTTTAAAAATTAAATACATTTAATGGCAATTAACAAAACAAGAAGTATTTGTACAGTAATTTTATATATCTTTGTTAAATAAGAGCTATCTTGTACAATTACAGTTTTCATAACAGAAATGTTAATAAAACGTGTCTTCATTCACAATATTGTCAAATTATTACTGCATTTTTTTTGTCCTTTAAAGTGTATACACAATGAAACATGCATTTTGCTATTTTTACACAAACAATAAGGTGATCAAACTGTTACCTTGAATCAGGAGAGAGTATTGAATCAATAACGTGACAGAACATAAACATTTAGGTCTGATCAGTAAAGTCCTGTGTCATCAGCAGAGAAAAATCTAGACTAGCTCCATCCTTATGTCCGGATCCCTCCAGTATCTGCTCTAATCAGCAGCAAATGCAAACACCTGAGCAGAGGCTGCCTCACCTGCCACCAATCAACACTCCTCTCAATAAAACTCTGGCTCAGACCTCCCTCTCTGCCAGATTGTCTAACTCAACTCATGCCTTGGCTGGTTTAATTGCCTTTACCTCCATCTTCTGCCTGGAAAATACATCGGACTGTGCTACTTGTTTCTGCCACCACACTGCAACACTCTGATCCTGATCCTCATGGACTCCTGCTTGCCTCCTTTCCAGCTCTGATCTCCCAGTTATGTTTTCTTAGTCTTTAGTGTTGAATTTGTCGATCTTTCATTCCTAATTCCGTCTATTCTTGTGTTTCTGTTTAGTGTAATTGCTGTAGCCTTGCTATGCTTAGTTTTGTTCAGCTTTAGCCTTTATTTGCAGTTCAGCTGGTTATGTCTCGTGTCTTAGTTCCATGTATTTTGTGTGTTTCCTATGTCTCCCTTTTGAGTTTCACATCTTGGTTTTCGGTGTTCAGTTTCTGTTATTAGCTTGGTTTGCTTAGTTACTTGTTTGCTGAAGCTCACTCTATTGCCTTGTTTAGTTTGATCTGATTCTGACCCCTGCATGTAGCTGTGCACCTGCTAATTTTCAACATTTAAACACCTTTTTACACTTAGTCTCTGGTTTGCTAGATAAAACGTACAAGTTTTTTCCCTGATCATGCAGCCAGCAGGAAGTTGAGTTGCAGAGTGAGTGAGGGCCAGCACAAAAAAAAAAAGTCCGAACAATGTTTTAAAGGTATGAAAGCAGGTCTCTATAAAGCCCAAACTAAAGCATCAGCATTTTAAAATGTATACAAAAGGTCACTGGCAGGCAGGAAATTGGAGTTTACAAAGGGAGTGAAATGGTAAAACTCATGAAACTGAAGATCAGGGCAGCCTCAAATGTTTTGGTGCACTTGAGGGTTCACGGGGCGTATTTAGGGAAGAATCCCAAATAGGACCTGACTAAAGTAAAATTAAAGATGCTCTGTGAAGACACTGTTCGGAAAGAAGAGGAAACCTGCAGGATTGCACGGTGGTTGCTGCCTGACAGTCGGTTGTCTCCAGGCGGACAGAGATTCTTGGCAGTTTGTTCAGGCGTAAACGTGGCTGTGTCAGCAGTGATGGAGAGGCCTTGGAGAGGGCAGGACTTTCCAGGGTAAAGCCAACGAGGAAGAAGCTGTGCAGCGTTGTTGAAACTAAGTCTGAGGAGGTGGGCAGACATCCAAATGGAGACGTCAGCGAGGCTAGTGGAGATGCGTGCCTCAACCTGAGTGTCAGAGGATGGAAAGGAAAAATTGGGGAAGTCGAGTTAATGGTGTGTATATATATATTATCCCTGATGAAATAATACAGAAAGTCAGGCGCCTGTTAGAGCAGCCAAGGCAAGGCACCCTTTTCATTTTCTACAAAAGAGGTGAAAAAATAGGCTGAAGTTTGCAATTTACAATTTAATAATTAGTCTCACCCTTGTTTTGCCGAAATTTTGCAGTGATTATGTTTCATATAACCTTCATCTTCGTCAAAACTATTAAACCCAACATGCAAAATCAGCACTTAATCTGATGAATAACTGCAGCAGGTTGGGATGTGTGTGAGAGGAGACTGCAGACTGGGAAGAGGGAAGGAAAAAAAGCCAAAATATTTAGCGTCAAGAGGCTTGTCTTGGTTTTACAGTGATGGCAAACGTGAGAGAAGAAGCTGGGCTGAATCTATATTTGCTGGGTGTGGCTGCAGACGTGAAGCAGTGAGTGTGAAAACTATCGCTGCACTGGACAAAATTCCTCAAATCATACAGTATGCACAGGGTAAATATTCACAGGACATATGCTACATCCGGAGAAATAAAGCTGGTTTCATTTTGGGTTCTCTGGGATAAAAAATTGGGATATTGTGAACTAAAGTGTGTCTATTTAGAAGTAAATGACTGGAAAACACTGAAGAATGCCTGGAAATTCCACATTTAGGTACCACTTCCTACAATATGGGACCTCTCTGGTCATTGATTAAACCCTTAAAAGCTCACCTCTGTAGTTGCATACTTAGAGTTTGTCTTGAAGAAAAAAAATCCCTTCCTGCTTTACAATGGCTTAACTATAACTGGGGATGTCCCAAGTCTGGCCTTGAGATTGAGTTTAGCACCAATTACTGCATTTTAGTTTAGAAAATGAAGCCTGGTTATTTGTTCTCCCACAGATAACTGAAAAAATCCAAAATAATTGCCGTTTTATAAGAGCACTGTCCTATTTGTCACTGTGCCCTGACTGGAAAGCATGAAGTTGCAGGAAAGACTTTGTCATAGTGCTCCTTTACTACTATAGTGGGAACAGTTGTTCAGGCAGATTTTGTATTTCCTGACAGCTCTTGAACACACCACCAGTTAGGTTGACTCCGCCCATGGACACGCCTCAGTGTGTATTTAAAGCTCCTGTGGCATCATGGCTGCCTTTAGTTTCTGCTTCCTTGTTGCCATGTGGGCTCCTCTGTGCGTCACAAGGTGTATTCTTTCATATGCACATGATGATTAAACTGCATTTGTTTGACAGTCTGACCCGGTTTGTCTCATTTTGGTGTCTGTTTGGCGGAAGTTTGTCTTCCGTCTCATAATATGGATGCTGCTGATCCCCAAGGTAAGGCTTATTTTGGGCAGCCGTTAACAAGGCTGTGATGGTTAAAGTTGATCTGTTATTACGTTTTAAATCTGTTAATGTGTTTTTGTTGTACTGTAGGTTTTTATTGACTGCTGTTTTTCCTTTGTTTGTCTTAGCTTTGCTGTGTTAGCCTTTGTTCTGGATTTTAGATTGAGCCAGTGGCTTCATTGGCACTGGTTGTCTTTAGTGGAGCTGGTTGCTGGCTGGTGGTGGAGGTTTGGCACTCTAATGTGGTGGTAAGAGCACTGGGGCAGCTTATCTTAGACCAGTTTGTATTGGTGATTTGTGGCAGTTCTGGAACACTGTTAAGTAATTGACTACCTCCTCCCCTGCTGGCTTCTGCCCACTTTCCTCTCCCTGTGCTAAATTTATTGTGCTGGAAGTGCATCTTTTAAGAATAATTTCACTGTTAAGAAGAATTAAATTAATGTAATGTTTGTTCATTTTCATAGTTTTTTTTTTAAATTTTGTATTTGTTTCAGGATACCCTCGCTACAGGAACATCCAGCATTTAACCGATTATTCAATCAGTTATCCAATAAATGTAATTTCTTCTGATCTGAACCATGTCTCTGTCTTCTCTCTATTAACAAACTTGTGTGACCGGTGTGTGACTAAGGTGGTAGTCCAGATTTAATAGAATAGTTCCTGGGATGAGAATCCTTTGATGACAGCTTTGGGTTTGCTAAATTCTAATACAACTCCACCCAGCTCCCTCCTCTGTGTGTCCTTTTTTTTGGTCACTACAGTATTAAACAAGAAAAGCAGTCAGAGAGCAATACTCCGCTAAGGCTGCTCAGTCGTATCATTTGTGGAGCAACCAGGAACTACATCTAATTTACAATACTTGAAGTGTGTATTGTCTAGGAAAATGGCGTTGGGTAGCAAATCGAATCAGAGCAAAAACTTGTTTGGGACATCTCTGGATGCAGTTGTACAGAATTTCTTCCTTTATAGAATGTGCTGCTCTATGAAGTTCCTACCTCTCTTTAGTCCCAACCCTTCCCATTCATGGCAGCTCAAGCACACCAGATCACCTATAACTGTGCTCAGACACTGTAAAACTACTGTTACACATCTAAATGTGTCCTATTGACTTTCAGCTGTACTTGTTTGACCTGGAAACCGATTCTGAAAAATGACACAGAAAGTCCCACCCTGCAAACTGACACGATTGGTTCTTTGGGTTTGTTACATGTGAAACCCTGCATGTCTACATCTGTTTTTCAGACTGTCATCCCTACAGAGCAGTTGCAAGGTGGGAATGCTCAGCCATGGTGGTGACTGCTTATTTTGCACATTATATTTTCCAGCATATAAAAAAACACCAAAAGGGCATGCCAAGGTAAAACTTAATTTCCAGTGGAGGGTGTTTTGTAAATTGTGTAAGTTGTAATAATGATTTATAGACCAAGAACTGCACTTCAACCAACTTAGAGAAGACATGGTTTGAGAGATGAGTGAAGAAAGTCATTTATGTTGAACTGAAACACCCATCTATTAACACTAGAGGGAGTCTATGATGCCTCTTATCAGGTACTTATAATGCAATCTTTAGATCTTTTCCCAGAGGTTTTCACATCTTGGCAGTTTTGCAAACCTTTGCACCTTTAGGCATGCAAGTCTTGTTTTGCTAATGATCCTTAGCCATGTTATTTGCAGGTGACAATCCATTTCTTATGCTCCACATCAGCTGTTTGAACTGAAGAAATCTTTGACAAGAGGTGACATGTCTTAAAGAAACAAAAATAGCTGAGCTGCCTTTCACTGAAGCTCTTAAGATCTCAGTTTTAATCAAATGTTCCACCTAAATTGCCACTTTTCAGAAAACTCTTGATAGATGTGTTTTAATGACTTCTGGTTGCTCCTGGTAGTCTTAATATTTCAGTGGTTTATATTTTTTAGAATTCGATGTTACAAGTTGTTGTCTTGGTTTGTCTTTTATAATATTTTATGTTTAGTTTTTGTTTTAGAAATAATTTTACAAGATTGTATACAGTTGTCTTATTTTTTTAAAAATGTGGTTGCCTGTCTTACAACATATGTTACTTTAAAATGTGGTATGTTAATGAATTTGATTTATTTAGTTTTAGAGGAAGAAACCTATGTTCTTTTTAACTGAACCACGCCTAAAGGATTTTTCTAAACTTTGTTACCGATAAGTAGTAAATCAAGATGAATTCCATGAGACATTAAACCTTTACAAAAATGTTCTGTTGTATTTTTTTAACTACACTTTACAACAGGTGCATGCATTTTTAAAGATGCAAAAACCCATAATAAATCAAACTTTGAAACAGATTCATGGGTGTCTCCTCCTTCCAAAGCTTTTCTAGGTTGATCAGAACGTTGTTGTACCAGTTAGAAGGTCCAGAGCTTTTAAGTGCATTTTTGAGCTCAAGCTTTTGTATCGCGAGAGCAGGGATCGAAAGGGAGAAGAGGAGAAAAAAAAGTTTTGGGGAAAGTTGAGCTGAGCAGGAGATGAGGGAAGAGCTCTGTTGTGCAGCAGAGACGCAGTGAGTTTTGCTCCATTCTCATCCTCTGGAATGCATCAACTTCTTCTCTGTGCACAATCAACACACAACTGGATGACCGAGACTCCAAGACTTACAATGCGCATCTATTTATAGCAGCTCAGCGGAAAAAAAAGGTTTTCTGTGACTTTTTCCCTTCTCCTCCGCAGTTTTTCTTCTTATTCAGCAGTACCTGCAAGTTCAGACTGAGGCAGTAGTCTTTCGGGTCCCGGGCGAATCTCCTCTCCGGGAGACAAGGTAAAGCTGCACATTATTACTACTTCCAGTCTTGCATGCCTTTTGAGACTGATTATTCAGAGTTAATAAGAGGAAGCAGCAAACATATCACAAGTGAGAGCTGCAGGCTTGTTTATATTTTGCGCGCGGCATTTCTTGCACTTTTTTCCTGTGCGTCTTTTCCAAGTGTTTCCTATTTTTCTGATTATTCTGACTGTGTTGCAGCTTTGACTCCAGGCTGCAGAGGTCGACCAGGGCTGGGAAACTAGTTGAGGAGTTTTTATTAGTATTATTATCATTATTCCACCGAGCACTGGAGCTGTGAGAGTGGATATGCCGGACAGTCAGCGTGGAGGACGGCTGCCGCAGCTGGCCGTGGCTCTGGTGGCCTTGCTGTCACTGTGCGCCGGGCTTGGAGACGCTGCAGAGGTGCTGGACGCAGCGGACAGCGAGGTGGTGACCAAGCAGACCGACACCAGAGCCAGCAGGGCCAAGAGGAGAGGAGGGACGGACGTGCTGAGAGGGTAAATGTGTCCTGGAAAAGCTCAATTTTTTTAGATTTAAATCCGTTTCTGTGTTATTTTTGCGCTTGGAGCAGGTGTTTTCTGGCATTTAATGTGCTGCTGCTGCTTCAGGAAACACTTAAGTTTTTTTTTTTCCTCATAATAAGGCCCATGAGTGACATTGTCTGTGATGGGAAGTTTTGGAGTAAAGTTTAGCAATTAAATGCTGGCAGGAATATCACATTCCTGCTGACTGCAATAATAAATTACATCCAAACAAAGAAGGCCATTGGTCATGTGTGGCTGTGGCAGAGAGAGAGAGAAAAAGAGAGAGAGACTAACAGCCTAATCCTCTCTCTAGCCAAAAACACCACACCCCAGTTGTGGATAAATCACATCTGCAGCTGTACACAGTGGGTCACTGCTGGAGAGGTTGTGTGTGAGTGTGTGTTTGTGTGTGTGAGTGTATAAGAGAAAGCAAGAGGAAGACAGAGGGAAAGCAATAAGGGAAAGAAAGAACGTCTGTGTCCAGTGATGACAGCAAACAGCTGATGAAGGTCACACAGTAGACAGCTCCATGAGCGTTCTCTCCGCAGGCATTTTTATATGGCATACTTTAAGTTAATCTATCAGAACATCTGGGTTCAGAGGCAGGAAGTGCATATGGGCTGCACACTGTGTCACGCTGGCTTACCACTGTTTCAAATGGCTTCATTATTCACCCTGTGGATCTGCTTTCTCTTGCAATGTAGACTTTTTCTGCTGACCTCCGGGTCAGCATATGCCGAGTAGGTGGTTGGTCGGTAGTTCACGTGTTGTTGCAGACCTGTAGGTGGCAGGATGGCTCAGGTGTTGAGCTATTTTGTCTACAGGTGCATCTGGTTTCTTAAAATACACAGGAAGCGATTTTCGCAGAGATGCTTGATGGTGGATTTTTGGCCAATATCTGACATACCGATATTTTGAACTCATTCCCGATGCATGCACCCATTTAATCTCAAAGAATATCCAGTCTCATCTGCAGTGGAGTTAACACATATTTGTGCCTGTGCAGACAAAATACAGATAACATACAATTATTTATCAAACACTACTTCATCTAGGGCTGCAACTAACAATTATTTCCATTGTTGATTCATTTTTTGGTTATTTTCTTAATATTTGGTCCAGAAAATACTAAAAATAGTGAAAAATGTCAATTACCGTTTCCCAAAACCCAAGATGAATATCTACAACTCAAAGATATTCAGCTTACTGTCACAGAGGAGGAAAGAAACCAGAAACATTTATATTTAAGAGCCTGCAATCATAAAACTTTGACTTATATCATTACTTAAATAATTACTGAAACTGATTTTTGCTTATTAGAACTGGCAGTGTTTATTTCAATAGTTATTAACTAATTGATTAATTGTAGCTTTTCATGTCACATTTTCACTCAAAACTATAAACTTTTAGCTCGATGGACATCATCTATCCCGTTTTATATTCATTTTGGGCCAATGCCAATATTTTAAGTCTTTATAGAAATTGCTCAGTCATAATCCAGGATCTGTGTGTTGGATTAACACACAAACCATCCCACATATTATGTTTTAACAGCCCCCACAAAAAAGCAAAAAAATGCCCATCAATTTTCAAAAAATATCTTGGGCACCACTTAAGTTCCCATTTGTCATTTACTATGAGGTTCTCTAACTATTTCTTGTTGTAACTGCATCACATACAGCAAAACCAGAGTTGTTGTCCCTTGTATTTGTGTTCTAAATAGATTTTAAAAAAACTATAAGAACTGTAGTTTTTTTTTTTACACAAAAATGTCCAAAAAGTCTTATTATTTAGCTCTACAATATCTAATGAACCCTTTATGTCTTGTGAACCCGTGTGGAACCGTGTTGGGAACTTCTGAGCTATGTCATGATGTCTGGTACTTGTATGTGGTGGTGGTGTGCAGATATCATTGTGCATTCCTTCTCTTCCCCATTGGGAAGTGTATTTCAGGTTGCATCAGACAGGAGCAAAATCCCTTCCCAACCTGGTTCCGTACTGGGTCAAACAAAGACTCTAAGCGTTCATTAGATACACATTTTTCTTGTAAAATATATTGGTATTTTACAATTGTACTGACTTAGAACTCAAAAAGTATGTGTGTAGACCTCTAGCAGGCTTCACCAGTAGTTGGCCAGATGTTAGTCTACAGTACAAACCTTTCCTATTGGTAATAATAACTGTACCTTCCAAGTTTTAGCAAAGATGTGACAGTGTTAATGTTTCTAAAAAGTGCAAGAAACATGAACAGCTTCAAAATCTCCCTCTGGGACATTAAAGTCCATCAATTGATCTGATAATCAAAAAAAACCCCACAAGGCCAGAGGTTAATCAAGCTTAATTGGAAGAAAAGACAAAGTTGAAAGTCGAGAGGTTCCCAACATGACTCCACACTGGGTCACAAGAAGACTCAGAGGGTTCATTTAGTACTTGTAAATACTACCATATAATATGACTTCACAAATTTGTCTAGTGAAATACAATGTGCTTTTCTTTGTTTTGCTTTTTTTTTTTTTTTTTTTTTACAGTTTTACCTACTCAGGACTAGCAATGCTGGAAAATCACTCTGGTTTTGTGTCACTTGGTATGGTCACAAGAAAAAAATGCTTGGTAACCTCTTGCTTAGTCAATGTATACTTTATGTTGTTGCACAAGATGTTTCTAGAAATGTGAAGGATGTTTTATGGCTTTTATTGGAGGGTTTCACCTGACAGGGAATTGAGAGGTTTTTGATCCTGTGCCTGACTGCATATGCCAAGTAGGACTTGATCGATATGGTTTATTCGACGCCTATCCAATACCAATTATTATTAATTCAGAAGAACAGTAACTGACATTTGGAACAGATTTGCAGGAGAAATGTGCATCTTGGTTTAAAAAATTTTAAAAAAACACAAAGCATTGTTGTAAATCTTTGTGTCTGTTTGTGTTGTCCTTCTGTTTCATTAAAGTAGAACTTTATGACATTTATCCTTCAGTGTTGATTGGCTCGTTATTAAGCATGACATGTAACTAATCACATATTGCTGTTGCTGGGACATTATTCGACACAACTGAACAGATAGGAAAAGGTGGCTGCATCAGAGCCAAATTTCTAAATATTTATTTACTTTATAGGGGCTCAATTGTTAACAAATAATTAACCTACTAACTGAAATATGCTGCATATTGGATGCAATCATTTTCCAGGCTGATAATTGAATCCGAGTGCCAATATTCCAGCTGATAAAGTGTTCTGTAGAGTGGATCAAGAAACAGCAGATTTGTTCCCACAACATGCAGACCAGTAATCAGCTGAGAGCAAATTAGTGTTGAAGGATAACAGGGTGCTGTTTGCTGTACAGAGTGTAAAGCCCTCTAAGAAAAATATTTGGTGTATATACAAATAAAAAAGACTTGATATGAGAGTGATGTGAACTATGTGACACTAATTATGACCTTTTCAATGCTGCGTCTTCCACAGACCAAATGTGTGCGGCTCGAGGAACAACGCCTACTGCTGTCCTGGCTGGAAGACTCTGACTGGAGGAAACCAGTGCATTGTCCGTGAGTATTCCCTTCTATTTTTCTACTCCCTCTCCTCATGCAGTAAATTATAAATGCAGGACAGGTGGAACACTGAGTCCCGCAGAGGGCTTTTTAATTGGAGCCAATAGCTCACAAATGTGAATGCATGAAATTTTGGTCCTTTCTGGGAAAAAAACAACAGGAATGTGACTTGAATAGAAGTTGATTTGAAGCACACGAACAACTAGTAAGTTAATGTGAAACTTAAAGGGCACATAAGAAAGAGACTGTAATGTGAAATAAGCAACATTACAGATTCAGTTCCTAATAGATTATTGTAATATCAAAAATTCTCAGTGCATACACTGCTTTTCAAAAGTTTCAGGTCACTTAGGCATGTCATTGTTGTTGAAAGAAAAGCAGTTTCTTCAATAAAGATATCATTAAAGGAATGACAAAGTGTAGACATAGTTAATGTGGTAAATGACTATTCTAGCTGGAAACAGCTGATTTTTAATGGAATATCTCCATAGAGGTACAGAGGAACATTTCCAGCAACCATCACTCCTGTGTTCTAATGCTACATTGTGTTAGCTAATGGTGTTGAAAGGCTCATTGATGATTAGAAAACCCTTGTGCAGTTATGTTAGCACATGGAGAAAAGGGGGAGTTTTCATGGAAAACATGAAATTAACCACAAACTTTTGTACGTATGCAAACAATAATGCAAACATTATGTATATGTAGATCTTCACTGATGCACAACTATTCTACACAGGTGTGCAGAAACAGTCATTTTACTTTAATACCTGATTTTTGACTCATTTATGGGATTTACTCAGGTACAACCAAGTATTGCCATTGACCTGTTTCAAGGTGTTCGACTAATGGTGGTGTTGAGCCAGTATCATGACCAAAAACAACGAAGAATTGGTCATTAATTTGGTCCATTTACTTCAGTATTCTGGCAGCAGTTTCTTTTTCAGGTTTATTTTCTCATTCTTTGTATGTACTCCCCATCTGTCTCTCTCTCTCTGTTTCTCCCTCAGTAGACAGGAAGGTCTGAGAAGCTGTAGAATTGTGTGATTGCAGTCTGGCTGGTCGGCTGGCCGGATGCCGGTCGCAGCTCTAATGACATTGTTTAGCAGTGGGGTTCGGGGAATAGGGGTCAGTGGCTGGACTCTACCTGATGGGAGCTGGGGGCAGTGGACCATGTCAACAACAGTCTGTGGGAAAGAGAACAACTGAGCAAAAAAAAACAAAAAAACAGACAGTGCCAACTGAAACACACACTGGTACACATTTATGGCAACAAAACTCGCGGAAGAAAATAGCTCGGCAGCGTTGCCAAGAAGGGCTTCTATAATTTAACCATGATGAAGGTTAAAAAGGAAGATTTGGCCCTCTGTTTTAGCTGTGGTCTGTTTGAGTTTTTTAAAAATATTCTAGATGAGAATTCAGTATGAGGCTTAGATCATGGCCTGACTTGCACCAATTGAAGTTCTAACCAGAAATTCAAAACCTGTGGTGGACAGGCTGACAAGCAGCAGATGCAAAACATGAACTTTTCTCGCATGCGAAACTAAGCCAAACCCTGGCACCACAACATGAGCGTGATATTATTATTTTCTCTTGCACCTGACTGTGTTTTTATGTTGACTGTCGTGTTCCTTTCTGCAGCGATTTGCCGGAGTTCATGTGGAGATGGTTTCTGCTCCAGACCAAACATGTGCACCTGCCCCAACGGCCAGATCGCCCCGTCCTGTGGATCCAAATCAGGTCAGCATGAGCCTCCTCTTTCCCAGCTCTGCTTTAAAGCTTGACATGTCTTTTATTATCACACGGAATGCATAGGTGGGGAGGTTAACTGGTTCTCCGCCAATACATAAATACATATCAATGCTGTGATTTATGCAAATAGCAGTGTATGTTGAAACTAACTGTCTTTTGGAAAGCACAGCCGAGACCACACCCGTGTCTTTGCATTTTTTTAATAAAGACGCTGTAATCTTAGGAAAAACATTTCACCATGCAAAAGCAATAATGACAAACAGTGAGAGATGATAGATGATAGAAAAACATGCAGTCTCCACATAGAATTTTCTCTATAGGGTAAAAAATGAAAGAGATTGTAATTGGATCAGATTTTTTTGAAATTTCGAAGACCGTGCCTGTTTATGTCTTTTTTTTCTCATGTTTTCTTCCCCTCATCATGAGTAATGAGCACTAACTAGCATGGTACCGAAAAATATGAGACACTAGGCCAAAGAACCTCCTGAAAACATCTCTTGAAACTGATCCAAGATTGTAGAAACTGATATATGTTGCAATCACGTTCTTGCAAAGAGCGGCCAATCTCTTGGGTTGTGTGTGTGTGTGCGTGCGTGTGTGCGTGCGTGCGTGTGTGTGTGTGTGTTTTGGAAGATGTCCACAGTCAACATCTCCTCCATGTCGCTCTCTTGCAGCTTGCAGCACTTCAACCCAGTGCGCTCATCTGTTTGCGCACCATAAATCTCTAGGAAATTATACCCGAGCATGACTTTTAAGAAGCATGGTTCCCGGTGAATTTTGTTTATGTTGTAAATATAATCTGCAGTATGTGTTCGAGTGCTCAGAATATGTCCATGTGTTGTTCTGCCCACAGTCCAGCACTGTAACATTCGCTGTATGAACGGAGGGACGTGTGCAGAGGACAACTGCTTGTGTCAGAAAGGCTACGTGGGAAATCACTGTGGCCAACGTGAGTAATCGTCTTGAAAATACTACCAAACACCACTGCGACTGACATTTTCTGCCCATTTTAACAAAATTTTAGATTCGTCTGTGACAAATATATGCTATATAATCTGTATTTCCTAAAATTTTTATGTCTAAGTTTGTGTTTAGTGCTAATTAGTAAAAGTTAATGGATTTAGATGGATGGATAGATGGATAGATATGTTATTCATCCCATTAGGGAAATTCAAGATATCCAGTAGCTCACACGTGTTATATTCAAGAAAAATAAGGAAACCCATGTGTGATTAATGTGCAAATCGTGCTGGTCGAAGAGATACAGTACCACACTTGCTGGTATGTACAGTAGAAGTCCAAAATTGTTGATGTGTACAATAAAAGTGCAAAACTTCTGGTATTTACAATAAAAAAGAATATTAAAAAGTCTAAGTACAGTGTGAAAGTAGAACTAATAATAAGCATATAGTAGAGGTGCACACTGAAGTAGTAAACAGTGGCGGCAATTTTTATAGCAGTAGCACAGAAATTTATACCTTGATAATTTTCTTCGTTGTAGCTGTAAAAGTCACTTTTTTGGTCCTTGCATCGTTTTGCTGATGCAGAAGTACAGCATGGGGAGTCATATTTCAGAATCTTTTTTTTGCAGCACTTGGCTGATTGAAAAGAAAAATCTGGATTGCTTGTTTAAGTTAGGCTTTTCTTATTGTTTATATTCATTACATTACTGTTCAAATATAACTACAACTCTTGTAACCGGCTTCACTATCGGGTGGCAGGATGTTAGTCATGACCGCCCCTGACCACCTACTGGCTCCACCCTTGAAGGTGATCAACTTTATTCCTTCTATACAGTATTTCAACATTTTTAAGCTGTTATAGTGACTGCCAACTCTTAAAAGTTTGTTGTATTGTTTGCCATCCTTGATACTGGTAATGATAAGTTTGTATTTTTAAATTTTTAGCAAAGATACTATGATGGTAACATTTCTAAAGAAGTGCAGCAGGATAAGAAACACAATCTGATGATCAGAAACCCAGAATGAGGTTAGCCACAGCTTTTAAAATTAGTAGTCAATCTCTTTCCAACATCTGTTACAGCATACAGCTCATTCAACTTTAACCTTGCATATTTACTGTGCAGTGTACTCTGGTGGACTGAGGGACCATTGCCAGTGTTTCCTTTTGGTTTTACCTAAAAATGAAATAGCTTGAAATTTTTTTTTTCTTTTCTGTGCCTGGTCTGACTGATGGATTACCAGCTTCTTGCCACATCTGACCTCATCATGTTCCCAAATCCCTGCAATTAGCACGGTGTTTTCATAACCAAAACAAACGATGGCGAAAAAACATAAAACCCCAAACCAGAAATTTGCGTCTTAGCAGCTCACAGCACCGTCATCGTGTTGTGTCATTGACTGTTTTTCTTTTTCCCCCTCCAGCGGTTTGTGAAAACGGCTGTCTGAATGGAGGAAGGTGTGTGGCTCCCAACAGATGCGTGTGCACCTACGGCTTCACCGGCGCTCAGTGCGAGAGAGGTAATGAGTGCCACACTGCAGCGCTCAGCATTTCTTCCCACTCATCTTACATCACAGTGTCTCCGTGCTCCACATTCACTACTGCTGAAGTGGTTCCCAAAGCCGCACGTGCTGCTTCTGCGAAAACGTGACTTGATGCTGAATGGCGGTTGTTTTTTGTGACTGAAGATAATTCCTGCTTAGTCATGCCGCCGGCTCCAGGAATGTGGTTTGTTGTGGAACATTTGCATGTCAAGCCTGAGCTCAGAAATGACCATTATTTTCCACATCTGCTCTGAAACGACGCTCTGGGGAATGTAATGTCTTTCTAAATGTGCACTGTTTGTTAACTGAAGACCTCCCAACCTCTTGTGGTTGCTCTTTGGCACATGTGAGCAAAGGCTCCAAAGTATACAAGCACACGCAAACCGAGGGGGCAGCCTGAGCGGCGTTTGGGCCAAATATACATCGCTGTGTTCGAGGGTGTTTCAAACTGCCAGTCTGCGACAGCGGTGACCTTTGGGGGTCAAAGTTGTGACCTTGTAAAACTAATATTTGGATTGGCAGCAGAGCTCTTAATTAGCAACGTCCCTTTTAACAAGGCCAAGCTTCAGAGGCCTGTCAATCGGGTCTGGCTGAGGATGTGTCCTTTTGGTTTACTTTACTGTGTTCCCAAAGCCCTGCAACTAATCAGAGCTTTCTGGTTGGTTGGTGGTTTAGCATCAGGACTTATCTGCTGACGCGCACTTCTACATGGGGTGACTTTGGTTTCCTCTATTTCCTATTGATGTTTGGCCAGAAAAAGTCAAGTTAAGAATTTTTTCAGCACACGTTATCTTTTAGACATTCACACTTTTCATGTTTCACAAAAAACCTTCTCAGTGTCCAGTACACTGATCTCTGACAACGAAGTCAGAGTATTTGCTGTTAAAACTTTGATTTGCCACGCAGGATGACGAGAGTGCAAACAGGCCACTCGGTGTCAGCTGCTTCATGAATGGAAGTTTTTCTTCTGCTCTAATGATATGTGTCTTTGTATGAGTGAAACAGGCATATTTTTGTTTTGTGCCTGGGAACAGCTGCTTGGAGACCAGCTTCCATCTCCAGCCTTTTGTCTTAACACAGGATATTGTGCTGAAGTGTTCGTTTGTGTTGTTGTTTACTCATGTTTCCATGAAATCTATGTTGATATGCCTGTGCTGGCTGGTGCAGGATGTTATTTTACATTGCTGATCAGACAGGTTAAGTTTCTAACTTCAATCATCTCATCTCAGTGCAATGCTCTGCTCTGCTCTGCTGGGAAACCTTGGGTCCTGGTATTCACATGGATGCTACTTTGACACATTTTGCCCAGTTAAACATTGTAGTAGTGAGGCAGTGGCAATTCCCAATGCCAGCCATGTAATTTGCGCTGCTATGCTATAAAACTGCTCAGGAATTTCTCAAGGAACCCGACCAAGAGCCCAGCAAACCCAATCCACAACCCACAGGACCCAAAGGATTTGCTGTCAAAGTCCTGGTGCCAAACATAAAACGACCCCTCCAGAGGTCCTGAGTTTTGGCAGCACTAGGGAGGCCTACACAGTGTTGGGCAGGTGGTTTTAATGTTGTGGCTGATGGGTGTATAGTACAATATTAGTTGACTGACAGATAGTTAGTCAACAACAGTTTTCAACCATTTATTCAGCTAAAAATATCAACTAATTTCTGGTTCCAGTTGCTCAGTTGGTGTTGATGATGTGCACCTTGTTCTGTTTTGTGTTATTTTTAATTGAATATCTTCAGATTTGGACAGTTGCTTGGTCAAATTAAACGATTTGAGGATGTCACGTTAGGGATTTTGGTGAATAAACAACTTGGCAACACCAGCTGGCAAAATGGAACAATCTTGTTTATTTCACCAAATGAAAAGGAAGGAAATATTTTGCAGTTAGTCAACTAGTTGGTTATTATTTCTATCTTCTGGCAGGTGAATTGGCAACAGCAAGTTTTTCCTCCATGTCAGGCTCTGAGGACTTTCTTAATATTAAATACTTGCTACATTTGATTGACTTTTAGCAATCAATTTAGAATCCTGCTAGTAGTGTATCCATTTTATAGCCCTTCTCTTAGCATGTGGTCACATCTACAGAGGCAGAGAATGTAGGCTGATGGATACAGTGGCGTTTTGGGTTAAGTTACTTTCACTGGAATTTCCTTGGCTGGGATCCATCACCTCCCAAGGGAAAGTCATTGTGCCCTCACATAAATACAAGCACATGCATTAAGCCCATGTGTACACACACCCCACACGGTTTGTAATGCAATTTACAGAACCATGCCCCATTATGGCTTGATCTTATCACATTAGCAGAAGCACGAGGTCTCCACAAACACGAGGGACTGTGAGGTTTTCTTGGATGTGGCAATATCTCGGTGCTATCAGGGTTCAACAGCACAAACTACCAGGTAACATTGAGCTGCCAAAGTGACTGGTGATCTGCTGACCAGCAGTCCCACCACCAGGCACAGCTGACTGCAGGGGAAATGTCACCCGGTACATCAACGTGTTCTTTGTTGGTTACAAATGCAATTTGGGCTGGAATGTGGAATCGGTGAGATCCAGCCGCACTGCTGCTGATTGCATGCAGGGCTCATTTTTGCTCCTGCTTGCGGAGTCATTTAGCTACGGAGCAATAAAGTCGAGCCTTGGCTATGACGCCATTGAGTTCACTTGGGATGGTGGTGAAACACTGGCCTGAAACGTGGCAACACGTGAGTTACACAGTCAATAAGTCAGCATCTAGAGCACAACAGGGAAGTCGGTGAGCAAGCTGAGGGGCTGAGGGGGAAGTCGGCTGATAGGGAAGACCCCATATATATATATATATATATATATATATATATATATATATATATATAAAAAAAAAAATATATATATATATACAACCCTGTAGCAGATGCAAGGAAACACACACACACTAAACATATGCATACATGTTTCCAAATTACGCATATGTTAAAGGAATGCAAGGTATATGCAGGGAGCACCATCTGCAAGGGTAGATATGGAATAACTGGACTGATTTGTGTGTGTGCGTAGATGCATATTGGAGTTAATCCAGAAAACTCTTTTGACCCACTTCCCGCTGTCCTTCCCTCCCGTTCACCCCGAGGCTGTATGTTGTGCACCGATCACAGAGCAAGCAAGAATTTCCATTGTGTTCAAAAAGCACCTTATCGCAAAAATTTATGATAACAAGAGTTAACACTTTACTCCCATATTATTTACTGAAGCAGCTACTCTCATATCTTTCCAAAAGTGGAGCAGCAAAGCAAAAACAAGAGCAACATTTTTTTGCAAATTTTTGTGTGTGTGTTTTGAGATCATCGCTGGCTGCGGATGAGGGGTTGGGACATCGCCTGATATTGTGAGTGTGCGCTGGAGTGTGTTTGTGTGTGAACACGTGCGATTACTCCCAGATGTACAGGACATGGGTGGATCCCCACAGCTGTATGCAGTTCACAGAGAGACAGCGAGATGACGGATGAAATGACACCATTTTCACCCTACAGCTGTCTGACTCTCACTGTTTACCTCAGCTGACTGTTTAAATGCGCCGCTTGTGTTTGCCTTATTTCAGATCTTTTGCGTTTCAATGCTGAGCTTAAGAGCTGTAATAAGCAGGTGCTTTGTCAGATGATGCATGTGGGGCACCCTGACAGTAATAAGACATAAACCCGATGAAAAGAGATACTTACAGAGTTATTTACACCGTCTGCTGCTCTCAGCTTATACGGGCGCCACATGAAAACTTTCCGTAGCTCCTGTAATTACTTTTCCGATATACAGTGTGTTGCTTTGTTGTTGTAGGTAAGGCATATAATGTTGGAGTAGATAGAGGAGATAGCTGGGTTTTGTTAGATAGAACTGCTCAAGTATAAACAAAAATATAACATCTGTAAAATATCCTGTTGAATCCAAAAGCATTCAGAAAATGTGAGTAAAAAGGTGCAAGGCTCAGCAGAGAGTGCCCCACTGGCAGCAGCTGTCTTGCGATTTGAATCTTGTCAGCGTCTTTAATGTAAAATCACATGCAAAACTACAACCACTCCTGTTACAGATTTAAAAGCCTATAGTTCATGCTTTTTCTCCCCTCTCGCCTTGATTGTTGCAATTCTCTCTGCAGGAATCGACTTTATCTCCCCTGCAGCTGGTTCAAAATGCAGCAATCTGGTGCCAAGAGCAGAGACCATATCTCCCCTGTCCTGGCCTCTCTTTACTGGTTGCCACTGAAGTGCACAATTGGTTTTAAGGTTCTTTTATTAGCTTTTAAAGCAGTGGCACCATGTTAGATCTCTGAAGTGCTTGTCTCCTGTTAGACCTCCAGACTTATCCGATCAAATGACCAATTGTGAATTCCTTGAAATCTGTTCAAAATTTGCCACCAGCTGCAAGATCTTCCACATCCATTGATCTCTTTAAAGATGGATGATTTTTCTTCTTTCTGACTTTCCACACTCCTGTTGTGTTTGTGTCTTTATCCAGATATTCTGTGCATTTGTCCTTTTATTCATTATTTCTTGTGCGTTTTTGCATGATCATCCCATTTAATCTCCCTGCAAAGTACTGTGGCCAGCGTTTCTTATTTTTTACATTTTCCTGTAAATAAATCCACTCAACACTGTCCTATCTGTCAGATAAATGTGAAACCCGGTTAGTTTGTAGTCAAAGCCTGGAAACAGGAGGCGGCGTTTTTCCTGGCTCCGTCTGAAGGTAGCAAAATTCTCCCTACCTGCACCTCTAAAAGCTCACTAATTAACAGTAGTGAAACCAAGTGTTAAGACAACCGGTTGCTGTTTTACTGGGTGGTATGTGCAGGAATATTGAGGACAGACGGAGATTTAGACAGCGGCAGACTGTCTGTTATTTGTCTTTATGCTGCTGCTGCTCTCTAACTGACAGCTGGAGTTGGCTTCATTTATCTCAGAGTCACAAGAGCAGCATCGATTCTGCTCGTCTAACTCTGGGTCAGTGGGTGAAGAAGAGTGTTTGTTGAGCTATTTCTTTACTAGTAGTGCTACAGGAAGTTGTGGTTTTTATGCTATAGTGTGATATGAGCTGAATTTATCATATGAATTCTAAGTAGTGACTTAAAGGGTACAATTCGGCCAAAGTACCTCAACTCTGTACTTGAATATAGTTACTTTTCCGCCTCTTGCTGGACAGAGAACGAGACAAAGAATCAAAAGCATTTGGTCTCCAGTAGAGGCTGAGCAGGAGGGAGTGAGCAGCAGAAAGAGAGATGACCCAGTTCTGTTTCACACAGTGCTGGTGCCAGAGGCAGAGAGAGCGTGGAGGCTGTGGTGCACGTGACGGGTCTGGGCTGGGCCCCGGTCCACACGGGAAACGCACAATGTCTCGTTTGTTTTAAACGACTGCGCTGTTGGAACTGGTCTCCCTCTTTCCTCTCGCTGTCTGTTGTCTGCTGTGAAATGTGGAAATGATTTTTGCCTTTGGATCGAGTCCAGATTCTTTTGGGAGTGATGCGTTTTTCTCTCTCTCGCTTGCCTTTTCTCTCCCTGTCCCTGTCTCTTGTGTTTCACCACCTTCCAATCCCCTTCACCTGATAAGATTCGCCGATCTTGTGGAGGCCGTGGGGAGTTTGCAACTAAGGAGTGGCATTTGGAGAGAGAATGCAGTGAGGGAACGAGCTTTAAACTAGTTTCAAGTGAGAGCAGAGACGAAGAATGTGGATGGAGGGACTTTCTTCACACTTTCATAGTTATTATAGGCTATTTAATTTAAATTCTGAGCTGCTGTAGCAAATGTGGAAATCACCTACTGTATTCCAAAGACACTCCCTTTCTGTTAGCCTCTGCTGGCCTGTGGGAATAATGACCTATTCTTTACATTGTCTGCAATCTTACTACATGTTTAATGTACCATTTTCTCCTCAAGACACAATAAAGGTAACTAAACAACCAGTGATCATTTAATGTGTCCACCAGACAGATTTTTCATTGTCTGGGTGTCCTTGCTGGTGTCCATTACAGCCGCCCACACAACTTTAAAAGGTTTTCCAGACCTCTTCCCTATCTCTGTTTTTTTCTACCACGCACACGCACACGCACACGCACACACACGCACGCACGCACGCACGCACGCACGCACGCACGCACGCATGCACGCACGCACACACACACACACACTCACGCTAAGTAGGACACACCTGAGAGCCAGAGCAATTAAAATGCCAGGAACAGACAATGCATTCTTTATGGAGTGTGTTACTGTCTGCTCTGCAGCACTTTCATCACATGTAATGTAAGTGTGTTGTAGATGTCATGCAAAATTACATTCAGTCTGAGTGTTTCTGTTTGCGTGTGCTAGACAGTCACTTAACCACTCAATTAAGTCCATTTACTGAGTTTCAGCTTCGGGTCTAAATGCCTTAATCACAGTTTTGGTCCAAAATGTTTCACATAATTCACAGCATTAACATTTTGGACTGGCTACCACGTCTTACCACCTGATTTTTTTTGGCATTGTGACTCTTCTGGAAATACAAAGACACCAAATTTATCTTCTGGTTTTGCCTCTGCAGACTACCGCACCGGGCCGTGCTTCGCCTCGGTCAATAACCAGATGTGTCAGGGCCAGCTCACGGGGATTGTGTGCACAAAGACTTTGTGCTGCGCTACAGTGGGACGAGCGTGGGGTCACCCCTGTGAGATGTGCCCGGCCCAGCCTCATCCCTGCCGGAGAGGGTTCATACCGAACCACCGCACCGGGGCGTGCCAAGGTAAAGTCTGTTCCTCAGTGTCTCTGTCTGTCTTTCTGTTTTTGTATCTTTCTTCCTCTCCGTCGCTCTCCCTCCCCTCATTTTCTTTGCCGCTTCTATCCTTTCTGCCCATTTTAACTCCTTCTCCCTCCTCGTCTGCCTTCACCCCTCTCCTTCTGTCATCCCCTCATCTCTACCCACCATCCCCTCTGCAGAGGATTAGTTCTAATTGGGTTAAACTGGGGTGGGTGGCAGTGCCTCCCACATGTGTATGGAATGCCCGCAGACACCCGCTGTGGCGCGACTGTCAGAGTCAGTAACACGGGTCATTGGCGGTGCCACGTGGGAGAGCTCATTTCTGGTAACCCGGCCCCGAGTCTGCCTGCTCCAGACCCAACAACATCAGAACCTCTGCAGGGGAGGCGGACCTGAGCCAGGGCCCAGAGGAACATGGAGTTCTCTGGGACTGCATCAGGTCACAGCCTCCTGCTGGTTTTCAGCCTCAGACCTACGTTTTAGTCTGTCAGAGTCATTAAATGAATTTAATTTAGTCATCAGCATAAAGTAGCAGATTTCAAACTCGGACAAATCCGGTGCTCTGGGTGAACTCGCTGATGACGTCATAGCGTCCCTCCTCTGGAAGCATATGTTCACATACATCAGTCACTGCATGTGATCTCAGCTCTGACCTTCTGTATCGCTGTCAGTTTTGTATTTCCCTCCTTCTTTCGCTCTCTTTCTTGGTCTACTTGGCTTAAGTTTCTGTCCCTCCAGCAGGAGACATTCCTTTCCCTCTTCCTCTTTTCGCTTGTCACTCTGTTGATCACATGAAAATCAGACCCAGTTTTGATCCGTGCACATCCAAGTGTACTGAGTTTATTTTACCGTCTGTGCGTCATTTCTCTCCTTTTGTACGTCAAAGGAATCCCATATCTGTGCTCATGCATGCATTAGGTTGTGTATTAATTGTCTGCTCTGTATGTACAGATGTGGACGAATGCCAGGCCATCCCTGGCATCTGCCAAGGAGGAAACTGCATCAACACAGTGGGATCCTTTGAATGTAAATGCCCCGCTGGGCACAAGTTCAACGAGGTCTCACAGAAATGTGAAGGTAAGGATCAAGCTTTCAGTGTGAGCTTGAATGACAGAGTAGACTAAAAAAATATTTTAAAAGTTAAGAGGGTTAAAAGCCACATCCGTCTAGATGTGGTTAGCTTTACCTCAGTTGTGGCATTCTGATTATTACTTTGTGGAGAAAGACCACACATAAGACACTTTTTGCCTTTCCCTTGAAACAAGTTTAATTAAACCAAAGCAGCACTCAGATTCTCTCAGTAATCCTGTGTAACACTTAATTGTGAGGCTTGAAGAAAGACTGGTGTTAAATTAAGTTTTTCCCTCTGTTCGTGTGCTAAAGTGAGACTATGGAACTTTTGACAGAAGAAAAAACTCGCTTGGACAGAAGACAAGAGCTCATAGTTTAATTGAATCCATTTAAGGGGTTTTGCTGCTACAACCTTACTTGGGCTGGTATGACAAGCTGTAAATCTGATGCAAATATTTCCCTATAACACACATCAGTGACTCACCTTTCTGACTTGACTTCTCTCCACAGCTACATTTCTTTCGCTCTGTAGCTAAATGAAAAATAGTAGTTCAGCATTTAGTAATACTGTCATTTGTAGCCAACATGGCTGCTGTTCAGTACAGTCCAGATAGTCTTGTTCTAAAACAGCTTGTCAGCCAAATGTGTCAGGAAAGTTTATGCTGATGTGCAGTTTTGAATAGGTAATTTTCTCTCAGCTGGGGATCCTAATTATAAACTTCTGACTGACTTTCAGAATTCAGAATAGGTCAAATGTTTTTTTCTAACTTCTCTCTTAATCGTCTGAACCCTAAGTAGTTTCTGGACATATTTTACTCACTGTGGGCTCATTTTTTACTGCAAAATAAAGTCCTGCACCTCTGTGGAAACAGAACAAGCATGATTGGAAGTAGAGAGAACCCAATAGTGTCTGTCATGCAGCATAAAAAGTTATGCTGCCATAAATCACAAAAAAATAAAGTCAAATTTCTTTGATTATTAATTTAAAAAATAAAATAACTGGAATCAACATGCACAACATTTTTCAAAGTATCCACAGGTGTTAATAGTGCTGGAATAAATACTCAAATAGATGTTTTACTCCTTACATCTTTTTCCTCCTGTCTGCTCTGTGTAAACACTGCCTGCAGTTCATTTGAATTTTCCCTGAATTTTTTTAATGTGAATATTTGTTTCAACAGAGTCCCTAACGGTTTCTCAGTGGTGCCGTGGAGTGCCGAATTTTTTCTTTTCTTTTCTTTTCTTTTTTTTTTTTTTTTTTTAACAATATCTGTTTAGTTCAGATGTTTTTGTAGAATGAAGTGCTTTTGAAGAAATACCACAATTTCAAGCTCTGATTTGGTTAACCTTCCCGACAGAGCCACATGCCACATGTGATTAGTTCAAGGCCAGTCAGAAAGTTGAAAATCCAAAATTTCTTTCAGTTTTTACAGTTTCTGTCTCTGATAAATGGTGTAATTTTGGCAATATTTTAAAAGAAAACATTCCTTTCAAAGCCACAGGTGGGTTTGGGGGTTCAGGGGGTTAAATGTGGCCACTGAAGGACTCACAATATGTTTAATGTTTGCGGCTAAACATTTTTTAATAAATGCCTTTTCCCTGCATCACTTCTATCCCCCACAAATAAAGGCCCACAGTTAGCCTGTGAATAATATTGGCTTATTAAGACATGAATATGACAATTTCCAGACCAAGTTTAACTCTGGTGAAAAAGACTGAGCAAAGTTTTCTGGCACTCATTTGCAAAGTAAAATATGTGCTATTTTATGCCCAGAAATAATTGCAGGAAAACTTCTGGACTGTGTAAAGGACATTTCAAATGGGTATAAGTTACAGCGCATTTCTTAACAAACTTTGTGTCTGATGATGTGCACTTGGTGGTTAACAGTGCTAACAGAAGAGCAGCTATGGAGGCCCCTGGATTTAATATCCTGTGAAAATGCCTTATTTCCATTGTCACTGCCAACATGTGCTCAAGTCCTGAAGACATTCACATTTCAAGTTAGTTTCCAGTTTATTCACTTTCATTGACAGTTACGATTACTATGCATTCCTCTCTTCACCTCTCTGCTCTTTAGATCTGGACGAGTGCTCAAACATTCCAGGTCTCTGCGGTGTGGGTGAATGCTCTAATACTGTTGGCAGCTACTTCTGCAAGTGTATTCAGGGATATTACACCTCTGTGGACGGGTCCAGGTGTATAGGTGAGTCCCCTGCGTTGTTTGCTTTGGTTTGCTGCTGCTGGGATAAATAAAAATGTGAGATGGAGCAGTTGAGCTAAAAAAGGTGCCACTTCATTCTCTTTCCTTTTTCCACCCCATTTTGATTCCTCTGCCTTTATGCCTGGCACTGAGAGCAGAAAGAACTGAAATCCGTTCAGTGTTCCAGCTGGTAGAATTTAGGTCAGTAGTTGCTTGTTTCTAGTTCCACAACAATGAGCTATATTCTCTTCAAACTGAGGAGGAGCACGTGATGAGAGAAGTCCAGTGAAGTCCTCTCAGGTGGCTTTGCTTTTTGACATCACGGTTGGAAAAAAGAATGAAATGTACGTGCGTCTGTCCACGAGTCTGCCTGAACAGCGAATGCATGGATGTCATAGAATAGTCCACATCCTGGGAGGTTGATAACAGTGCGCGCATTCACACGCCCACGTGATCACCAGAAAAGCCCGTAAAGCTCCCTAGTCCAGCTGAAACAGACGAGGAAAGAATTTGGGTCACGATAGTCCATTAGATGTACATGCACATATACTCACAAGTGCATGCATACACACACAAACATATGCAAACACATGCTCGCATTACCCCCCAGGAGAGCATGTTTGTGAGGAAGGAATGTCTGAGTGTTTCGTTCCAGAAAACTGTTGCTCCAAACATTTGGATCTGTTTCCCATGCAGTAACACGACTAGCCTCGCTCCTTTTTGGGCCCAACTGTTTTACCTCCAACCGACTCTTTGCATGCCTGACATCCTGTCGAACTTAACCAAGCAATCAGCGGTGTAGCCTGTCAGTTTCTCCACATGAATGCCCTGGATGGGCTGGGTGTGAAACAAGACATGATATATTTATGTTAATAGGCAACCTGAGTGTGAGTCATGCTGGTGCACGGTGCCAGAAACTGCAGGACCAAGGAAAGGTTCTCATAAATAGGAAATGATGACTATTAGAAGTGGCTTCCATCTTCCAAATGATGGAAAATCTGAAGCAACAACAGCGATTTTTTGATTGTACTCGTGCCAGTTTTCTTGCTTTTCATGCGGACACCACATGTCATATTCCATATAGCCCGGTTAGTTTCACTGATGTCATGCTGTGCTGTTTCCCACAGATGCTCGCGGTGGGTACTGCTATGCTAGCCTGCTGAACGGGCGCTGCGCCAACCAAAACTCGCAGCTGTTGACCAAAATGCAGTGCTGCTGTGATAGCGGGCGCTGCTGGTCCGACGGTTCCACCCCTGAAATGTGCCCCATCCGCGGAACAGGTGGAACTGACATCACATGGCTTCAAATTTTCATCTTTGTGTCTCCGTCCTGAGCTAACCTCCCACTGTTTTTCACATGTGCTCATTTCAGAGGAGTACCAGAAACTGTGCATCCAGATACCTGATGGGAACGGTGGAGGGCCGATACCTGGTCGTGTCCCAGGCGGTCCTGACATCCCTGGCATCTACCCACTTCCATATCCTGGTCAAACTCCTGGCCAGGTTCCTGGAGTGATTCCTGGTCAAATTCCCATCCCGATTCCAGGACAAGTCCCAGGACAAATCCCAGGACAAATCCCAGGACAAATCCCAGGACAAGTTCCAGGACAAATTCCAGGACAGATCCCAGGACAAATCCCAGGACAATTTCCGGGCCTACCTATACAGCCTCCACCTGGTACGAAACTACTCTCTGCTTGTGTTTTTGCATTAGACATAACTCACATTTTCTGGTCTAACTCTGTAGATTTGCAGAGTTCAACCCCACACTGATCTTGTGCTGTCATTAAAATACCAACAAGAACAATCTGCACCTTTGAACCTTTGAACCAGCGACCTACGTGTTAAAGTTTGGACACTGATTTAAGCCCTAAAACTCATCTCTGCGTATCAAAGTTACAATGAAGAAGCTCTCTTCAGGGGTTAAAATGGGTCAGACATATAGCCCTCTCCTCAAAAAGTACAAAATGACTCTAGGCTACATAAAATAAGGTTGTAATATTGGTGTAATTCGGCCATGCTGGTTTTAAAAAAAACCCAAGCCTTCAAGTCGACAGGTTATATATGAAACCCTTCCTGTCTGAACTCTGTTTCTGAGATGAGCATCAGTATCCTCCAGTTTCAGGTTCCCAATGCTCAGCTCATGGTGGTAGCTGCTTATTTTGTTCATGCATATTAAATATGGGCATGTTAACAAGGTAAAAGTTATTTTTCATAGGAGGGGGTCTTTTTTGACAGCTGCTGCAAAGATATTCAGAGATTATATGCAGAATGTCGGATTTATTTAAAGAACTTTTACAGGATGAGTAATGTCAAGAGCCTCGTGCAAAATTTTATCTCCAGTGAAATGTCCACGGAAAGGGTTTTTAACCCTCCTGTTGTCTTCATTTATGGGCACCAAAAAAATATTGTTTCTTTGTCTGAAAAAAAATCCAAAAATTCAGCAGAAAATTTGCAAAACCTTCAGGAACAAAATTCCAATAATTCCTTTAAAGTTTTATTTAAAAAAAAATAAATAAAAAATCCCCCAAGAAAATTCTTGTAAATATTTTCAAAACAATGAGTAAAAATTTTCCAAAAAAATCCTAAAAATATCTGAAATGGTTACATATATGTCAATAAAACTTCTGATATTTTCTTTAATAACATTTGCATAAAATCAACCAAAATCCAGCGAATTTCACTGGATTTTGATTGATTTTTTTTTTATGTTATTAAAGAAACATTTTTTTTTTACATTTCTTTTTTTCCACCAAAAAATGTTCAGACATTTCCTGAAAATGTGGACATCAGAAGTTTCACTGTGAAAATATATTTTTTTCCACATTTTCAAACTTTAAAATGGTTCAATTTGACCCACAGGACGACACGAGGGTTAAATGAAACTTCACAGAGTTCAGGCTTCTAAGAAAGAAGAAGTTCTCAAAGCAGAAATAAAGCGATTTCTTACCTTCTTGAGAATGGCAGTTGCTAATGCTAAATGGTACAGTGCAAATGTTTGCTTATGAATGCCATTTTTCTTTTGCAGGCAGGTGAGATGTTAGTTTTCTGATACTACTACTTATAGTACCTCTATCTGTTGAGCAAATTTCTCACCAAGACGCAAAACCAAATTTCTTTCAGTCCGTCTAGTCCCAAATGAAGCAGATGTGGATATTTCAACATATAATTTCATGATTTATCGATGATAAATGTTTGCGATTGCTTCCTTCAGGCCCTGGTGTCATACAAACCCAGAATATCACCAACATGTGCCAGGCCTACCGCAACCTGTGCCTGAATGGCAGGTGCATCCCCATGCCGTTCAGCGGATATCGCTGTGAGTGCAACATGGGCTTCAAGCTGGACGAAAGGGGAGAGTGTATCGGTAAGTATGGAGAGATTAAAGGAAAAGTTTCCTTAAAGCTGAAGGAGGTTCTTGAGCTTCGTGTTTGCTCTGCAGACGATGACGAATGTGAGAGAAGTCCTTGTGCGCATGGAGAATGTGTGAACACCCCTGGCTCTTACATCTGTCAGTGTCCTGCTGGATTCCAGTCCACTGCCACCAGGACGGAGTGCCGAGGTTACACATGCACACCCACATGCACAGACACACATCTCTTGACAGTGTTTATGTATTTATTGTGCTGTCTGCGTCTTTTTTATTTGCCAGACCTGGATGAGTGTGTGGCCAACGGTCGGATCTGCAACAACGGCCGCTGTGTGAACACTGAAGGCAGCTTCCACTGTGTCTGCAACGCTGGATTTGAAATTTCACTAGATGGCAAGAACTGTCAAGGTCGGTCAAGTTCTGACATCTGGCTTTATAGAGGAGAGAGATATTAAAAGGGTATTTTCTTTAATACCAAAGTACATGTAATGTTTATGTCTACTGGACCGTGAATCTATTGGTGATTTAATAGCGATGCCTGTTGGAGGCATATACCATAATAAGAGGGACTTTAAATGATCGTAGCTTGTGGCTTTGTGTGTTTCAGCTCATTAACTATAAAATAAGTAGATTTTATTTTACTGCCAACCTTTTTCTATATAACTTTATATGTTGGTACTTGATTCTGTAGCGGGAATTAATTTATTTCCATTCTTTCAGAAAACTCACAGATCTTGACAATTTGTGTTAGATGGGTCATCCGTTAAAGGAAACTTTTTTTGACTTTAAGAAGCCAGAACGTTTTGACATATCATGAGAGCCATGATTCAAATGGGACTATGGCCCCTGTTCATTGGTCGCCCTCTCAACCTGTTTGGTGCCCTCTTAACCACATTACTGACATATTGGAATGTGTGACAAGTTTTGAAAATGCTTCGAGATATTTAAAAAATCTAAATTGTTAGTCTGAATTCTCCTAAATTCCTGTTTGTCGTCCGTATTACTGATGCTTTCATGCGCTTAATAGTGTTTTGAAGTAATTTCTCCATTCATCCTTTAACTGCTCAGTATATTTTGATTTAAACAAGCAAGTTTTGCAGCTGTCTGGTTGTCAGAATAGAGGTTAACCACACTGTAAAGTATTTGAAAATAGTATCTTGTGGATTAAACCATGCAAAACCACCAGTTTGTGCCTTTAACAGGTTATCTTTACTAAATCAATCTGTCATTTCTGTTCATCCACAGACCAGGACGAGTGTCTGATCAGGAACATGTGCCTCAATGGACTGTGTATCAATGAAGACGGCAGCTTTAAATGCATCTGTAAACCGGGATTCCTGCTCGACACCAGTGGACGCATGTGTGTAGGTGGGTTTGTCTGCAAGGCCACAAAGTCTGCTGGCTACATTAGCAGAATACATTTCAAGACACTTTTGACTTGCATTTTCAGCTAGCTTGGAAGGTGGCTGCTTCTCTGGCATGTTAGTAATTCTGTTATGCGAGTCTTAGCAGCGCAGGGCAAAAATTCCCCTAAAAGCCTTGGAAAAATCCCTTAGCATCCTGGCAGGCCAACTGGATGTGGGGATAGTTGGGGCCCGCCTGTTTAAGATTCTTGCAGACAGCCTTCTCCAAACTTGTCTGAGAAAAGAGATCTGCCTTCTATTGAACAACATACTACAATAGACAACAACTGATCAATTATTTTCCCGTATATTGCACCATTATTATCATACAGAACCTTAAATGGGCTCCATCTGCCCTCAACTACATGCTTATAAGATTTCTCTGCAATGCTATTGTGGGAAAATCTGTCCACAGATGCGATGCTGGTAAATATTTACCACCTAACTAGCCAAAAAAAAGCCCCGTACAGAACAGCCTTTCGCCGTTTTGCTCCACGTGGCTCCAATGGCAGACGTTTGATCTCAGAGACACCGGCCTGGTGAAGTCAGAGCAGAATAAATAAACAGGAGGTCAGGGTGTGGGTGAAGCGCGCTAATGTATGCAGTCATTAATGAAATGTGTAGTCTAAAGGGGCCCTGGGGCCTCATTGTTTCCCTCACATACCCAAACAGAACGCACACTGGAGATAAACACAGTTATATCACTGTTCACTTAGTTATCACTATTATTGTGAGGGGGTAAAGAGGAAGGGGAGGAAGGTTTTTGTAGTTGAGGTCATAGAACTGAGAAGATGCAGCAGTTTCGGTTGAATTTTTTAATGATTTATGTACTTTAATAACCACGGAAATGTATTTTAATGATTTCCAGCCTCTTACCTTTCATTTTCTGAAGATAACGTGTGAATGAATGATGTTCCTGTATCTGTTTCCAGACATTGATGAGTGTGAGACTTCAGGAATATGTATGAACGGCCACTGCGTCAACACGGAGGGCTCCTTCCGCTGTGAGTGTATGGCCGGGATGGCAGTGGGCCTGGATGGACGGGTCTGTGTTGGTAAGTACATGTAGTTTGTTTTTAAGTGTTTTTTCGATACGATCCCACACCAATCTTAGTTCAAAGGTAGCAACCGCTTCAGCTGGCACCCTGTATTTGTACCAAGTGTTTCAGACTTCTCTTAAAGATTCTGTTCCCACACACAGAAGGTAAAAAAATGGTTCTTTTAATTTTTACTGTCTTTCTTCCTGAAGTTAACCTTCTCAACCTCAAGGCGTTGCAGGCATTTTTTGTCACATTTACTCACTTCCACCTATCTATGGAAGCATGACTCGAAGTAGAGAGAACTCCAAACTATATTTTGTGCATAGATGTTTATTTTTTTTAGTCACAGTAAAATCAGCCACAGCTTCTTGTTTTTCTGTTTTTTACAGAATGTGAAAAAATGTCTTTGATGAAATATCCCAATTTTTAGCTTAGATTTGCTTGTTTTTTCCAGATGTAACTCAAAGTGATGCATAATTTGTGCAAGGACCGTCAGAAATTCAATGATTCAGAGACTACTTTGGGAAAACCTTGGCTCCCACAGCTATCACCGGTTTCGAGATGGGTCAATATATAATTAAGGAACTTTTGAAGTCCATGGAATATATCTTGCATGCATTTTTATTTAAAGTTAAAAAAAATAATGTTTTTTTATGTTCATTATGATCATGTCATTACAAATTCCATAATTAATTGTTGTGGAAACAATTACTTATTAATAAAAAAATTATACTGGATATCACTAAAATGTCAACTAAATAACCATCCGAATTTAACAACAACCACCTTCTAATTAGCTAAACAATAATAAAATGAGCTGATTCAGAAATGGTTTTAATTGTGTTCTTTTTATTAAGTTGAGATAATCATGACAGGTGTTTCTTTTTGGCAACATATCAAATTTTATATGGAAAATAACAAATTGTATCTGTGTCTGAGAAATCACTTTCAACTAAGTTCCCCATTACAAAAACATCTCTCCAGGAAGTGTGTTAATTCCAGATCACATGACCTGCTCCACATGATGTCATTTCCTCCTGAAGAAAAGACTGGCCAGACTCCAAGACTTTCTGACTTATTTAATATAAAGTAGTCAACAGGTTTACTACAATATCTTTAGAAATAAGTTTCAATTTCAACTCAACTCAATTGTATATATAATATTTAGAGCAATCTTTGTGTAAAAATACCATGTGGTGTTTGGTTATAGGCGGCCATGTTGATTTTAGACCTGAAAACAGCAAAAATGTCAACTATGACACAAAAAGTCCTGCAATTATATGTTGACCCAAATCACATGAATGTGATCAATGTATTCAGCACAGACTAGATGACCGAAGTGAGAACAAGCAAACTGTCAAAATATTTGTCCCATTTTTTTTCAAAGATTGTCCATTTCTGCCAAAGTACTGAATGAGATAAAGTAGAGAATAATCTCATCATAATAAACTTTATCAGCAGCTCATCCTGTTAACCTGCTGCAGCCACATGCTCACTGTCATTGAGTACAAATAAATGTTTTCCTGCCTTCTTGCGCTGCAGTCCTGTGGAGTGGCACCGAGCAGATCTGGTCATGCCTTTATTTTCAACATTCTGGCATTTCCCCGAATGACAATTCTTTGCGTATTGTGTGGGAAGTGTTGAAATGCTGTTGTTGGGTCTGGGTGAGCGTTCGTCAGTGCAGGAGAATGCCTCAAATCCCTGGATGTTATGGAGAGAGAAGAACCATTTGTTTTGCCAGTGTTGTTGTTTACCCGAGCTGCTGACTCCTGCCTTCTTTTCTCTCTCTTTTCGGTCTGTCTCTCCTGCCTCCTTCCACATGTCTGTTTCTCACACGCTGACAAACTGTTTGTGTTGTTTTGTACCAAAACAGACACACATATGCGCAGTTCGTGTTATGGCGGCTACAAGCGAGGGCAGTGTGTTAGGCCTCTGTTTGGAGCCGTGACCAAGTCGGAGTGCTGCTGCGCCAGCACCGAGTACGCCTACGGAGAGCCCTGCCAACCCTGCCCGCCGCAAAGCTCTGGTACGGAGATTCAAGTCCATCCACCCATTACACTTATAGAGCCGCCTCCCGCTGCTCCACACACACAGACACGCACTTAACTCAAAACACACCTGTCAAAGTCAGGATGAGCACATGAAGCACTGACACACTGGCTTGGATTTAATAAATGACAGAATAAAAAGCGGTCGTGAAGTCAAGTTGTTTGACAGAGACGCCCACTGTTAGGAATCATACACACACACACACACACACACACACACACACACACACACACACACACACGTCATCCAGTCACTTCTCATTAGTGTTGCCAATTAAAGTTTCTGTATCAAAAGACGCCAAAGCTGCACCACATTAAGAGACGGTTTTATATACATCTCGTCTAAATGAGAAAGCATGTAAATGGATAATGACATGGTATTAAATGTCTTGCTTTGAGAATTTCTTGGATTTTGGCAAATGTGATATTTTCCCCCCAAACGCTGTTATTTCTCCTTTTATCAGCCAAACTGTGCTGTTTTTCTGTGCGTGTGCTGTGTTGCAGCTGAGTTCCTGGCTCTGTGTCCCAACGGTCCTGGCATCACCGGTGACCAAAGAGGTAACGTAGAAACCAGACAGGGCAGCTTAAGTCAGTTATTGCTTTGAGTTTTTATTTCCTATTCAACAGGTTATTCTTTGCCTCGTCAGATATTAACGAATGTGCCCTCGACCCCGACATCTGCCAGAACGGAGTGTGTGAGAACATGCTGAGGACATACAAATGCACCTGCAATGAAGGCTTTGAGGTCGACCTGACAGGAAAGAACTGTATCGGTAGGTTCACGGCTCTGTCATATCCTTGTAAAACAGGCGTGTCAAACATGCGGCCCGTGGGCCAAAACCGGCCTGCCAGAGGGTCCAATCCTGCCCGTGGGATGACTTTGTGAGGTGTAAAAATGACAGAGAAGATATTAACTGTGAATTGTAAATTTGTTAAACCTTAAATTTAATTTCTAGACCATGACAAGTTGTTTTGATCATAAAGTAAAATACTAGATTGCTCATTGTCCTTTAGTCATTTTGCGTCTCATTTTTGTAATATTTTGCCTTGTTTTTATTGTTTTTTTGTCTGTTTTTGCCTGACTTTAGTCATTTTGATCATAAAGTAAATTACTGTCGTTCAGTTCCAGATAGCTGTGACTAAATGTTGTGTTCCTTTGTAGACACTCTGTCATCTGTAGGTTGTAATGTGTAAATGATAAACTGAGGCATAATGTTGTTGAAATTTAATTTATTTTTCTTAAGAAATTTCAGGTTGTTCATGATGTTTTGTAAAAAGATAACTCCTTAAATATGAACATTTTCAGAATGTACTTTTTTGCACTAAAACAAAGGGAAATATTTTGAGTTGTCATTTTTTATCGCCTATTATTCTGTGATTTTACTGGTCCGGCCCACTTGAGATCAAATTGGGCTGAATGTGGAACCTGAACTAAAATGAATTTGACACTCCTGTTGTAAAAGTGTGTAAAAACCCAGCGTCAGTAAAGTCATCATGTCTGTCTTTGTGTGTGTTTCCTCCTCAGACATCGACGAGTGCCTGATGAACAGGCTTCTGTGTGACAACGGCCTCTGCAGAAACACACCAGGAAGCTTCACCTGCCAGTGTCCCAAAGGATACCTGTTTGATCCGGAGACAGACGTCTGCGAAGGTCAGAGGCTTGTTCAGTCTGTCGTACGTTCATCATGTCATGTTCTGTATCATAGATCGTCAATTTGAGTTGTGTTTTCCCACAGATGTGGACGAATGTAAGTCCAACCCCTGCGTTAACGGAGATTGTATGAACAGCCAAGGCTCATTTGTGTGTTTGTGTTCGTTGGGCAGCTCTCTGGACAGCACCGGCCTGGAGTGTATAGGTGAGTCAGTGTCATGTTGTTTGTATCACCAAAGCAATACTCTAATGCTATGTGTCCACTAGATGTGTTTTTCCTGCATGTAAACGTGCTGCAGCTGAAAATGACCCGCTTGGTGGGCGTGAACTTAAAGCCAGTGGCTGGTGTTCAACTCCTGCTTCCTTCTTCTCCAACTATCCTGCCCCTGATTGGACGAATGCATCGACACAAGAGCTGTCTGCTCTTGGATTTCAAGCCAGACCAACATGGCAGCTTGGTTGCAAACTTTCTCCTTTATTACCCCAAACTGTTCAGCGAAAAGTACTTCTGAAAGCATGGGACAGCAGCTGAATCTGTCCTCGTTTTATTTCACTGACAGCTAGTTCAGACGTTTGACGAAAGTTTCGCGATGCGTCGGACCGCCGCACACCGCATCGAATTTGCATAAAGTAGAAGTCGATTCTACTTTATGCAAATGAACTGCGGGCCGCTCTGGGGAGACGCACCGGATCACAGCTTGAAACACACTGCAACCGGACCAGCATGCAATGCGGTGCCTTTCACATAGACAATGAATGCGGTGTGGAAAATTGCCGGATCTAGTGTACCTTAATTTGACACTGTTAAACTGTTAAATCACAGCTAAACCAAGCTTTTTAAAAATTTTTTGCTTTTTTTTTCTCCTGTCACATTTTTACTCACTGTGGGCTCTTACTTTGACTGCAGTATAAAATCCTGCACCTCTATGGAAACAGCACAACCATGGCTAGAAGTAGACAGTAGCAGTCAAAAGTTTGGACACACCTCATTCAGTGCTTTTTATTTGTTTGTGTTATTTTCTACATCGGAGATTAATACTGAAGATTAACTCTTTTTTGTTTACAACACAATTCCGTATGTATTAATCCACAATGTAGAAAATAATTAAATAAAAACCATTGAATGAAAAGATGCGTCCAAACTTTTTACTGATGGTGAACACACAGTTTAGCTGTAAAGTTCCTGAAGTTTTGTAATGTGACTATTACTCATAGTTGAGTCACTGATGGTGTTTTTGGTGCAGCAGAGTACAGATTTTTAAAAATTTTTTACAGAATGTGGTCACTGCAAATGATTTACTTTTGCCAAATTTTAAATGAGACAATTTAAGGCTTAAATTTGTTTAATCTTCAGAATGAAACCTCACATCACACATAATTAGTTCAAGAAAAGTCGGAAAGTTGAAAATACAACTTTTTTTTCTGTTTTTGTTCCTGGCTCTGATAAATGGTGCAATTTTGGTTATTTTAAAGAATTTAATACCCTTCAAACCCACCAGTGGCTTTGGGGGTTCAAAATGATGTCATTGCAGCAATTTCGTGGTTAAGTACATAAACTTCTTAAGCTCCAGACATTTTTTAAAGTTTCTAATCCAATCACAAATTCAGTCACTAATGGTTAAGAGACACTTGGGACAATTTTGACATTCAGCAAGTATTTGTGTCCCCAGAGTGAGATTTGAGATTTTTGAGGACGTTTTTTACTTTACTTTAGCTAGAAGGGTAAATTCTCACCTGTAGCTCGGGCCAAATTTAATGCAGCCAGAACGATGCAATAGCCATTCCAGTCATAGTGGTGGTAAGTGGTCACTTCATTAAGCGTTTCATGTACAGCAACCTTTGAGAAATGGTGGTGGATTGCATTTTAATAACAGATTAAACCTCCAGAGAAGAAAGTTTAAATAAGTTGGGAAAAACTCAGCCCAGAATGCTGCACATCACTGCCCCTATCGCTTTTTGGTGAAACATAACCAAAGCTTGGAACATTTGAATGAAACTAAGAAATGAAAGTAATGAAGACTGGAGGAGCTGGCTGTCTTTTCTAGGGCAAGTTGACTTTCATATTTTAGAACTTAAATGAAAGATGTACAAAACAAATGCAGGATTTTGCCATCAACTAATACTGGCATAGAGTAAGTACCAACCTGCCAGGTGTCATTTCTAACTATGATTCTTGTTTCATCAAACAGAGACAACTAAGAGCACCTGCTGGCTGAAGATAGTCAATAATCGGTGTGAGGTCAACATCAACGGAGCCACACTCAAGTCTCACTGCTGCGCCACGCTGGGTGAAGCCTGGAACAGCCCCTGTGCCAAATGTGAAAAAGGTGACCAGAATTTAATTTTATTGTATAAAACTTTACTGAAAGCCATGCTACTTGTCTTTTAATGCACTTTTAGGATCTTAATGTCTACTTTTATGTTGTATTTCTATGATTTTAATGTATGTCTACCTTTAAATCATTTTTGAATTGCCTTGTGTATGAATTGTGCTATACAAATAAACTTGCCTTTTGTATTTTTTGCCCTCTCTTTCAGATCCAATATGCAGTAAAGGTTATGCTCGAGTCAAAGGAAACCTCTGTGAAGGTAAAGGCTGCTTTGATGCCACGTGAACTAAGAAGTTTGAGTCAAATAACGCAAACTTGTCGTTGATCTGTTTCTTCTCTGCTGACTGTCAGATGTGGATGAGTGTCAAGTCTTTCCGGGAGTTTGCATCAATGGCAAATGCGTCAACACGCCAGGCTCCTTTTTCTGCCAGTGTCCTCCAGGAATGACTGTAGATGTCAGTGGCAGGACGTGTATCGGTAGGTTCTTTATGTGTCTCTGCTTTTATGTGCATTAAATGTTTGCAGAGTTCTTCAGAACCATGTGAAACGTTGCCGTGTGACTTCCAGACCTGCGTACGGAGCAGTGCTACCTCACCCATGAGGACGAGCGCTGTGGAGCTCCGATCCCCGGAAAGCACCGTGTCGACGCCTGCTGCTGCTCAGTTGGTGTGGCCTGGGGCCCTGAATGCGATGAATGTCCAGAAAAGGGAACCCAAGAATATGCCCAGCTCTGTCCTCGGGGCCCCGGATTCTCTCACAGGGGCGACTTCATCAACGGCAGACCCTTCCTCAAAGGTACTGAGTCGTTCGCACACTCACCTGTGTTGGTTCATCTCCAGCCTCTCACCCGTCTTTATCCCTCTGCTCTGCAGATATAAATGAATGCAGGATGATAAACAGTTTGTGCTCCAATGGGAGGTGCAGAAACACCATCGGCAGCTTCCGGTGTCGCTGTGATAACGGCTACGCTCTGGACTCTGACGAGAGGAACTGCACTGGTGAGTAGCACAGAAGGAATTAGCTGTTCAGTTCATCCACAAAGAAACAAACCATCAGTGCTTTAATGGTTAATTAACCTTAGGATTCATTTATCAAGAAAAGGTGTTAAAAATGTTCTGTTTTAGCTAGTTTGTGGGGTAAACTTATGAACAAGTCTGGACGACCATCTCAAAATGAGTACAAGCAGTTTAAGAAAATATACTTTAACAAAATGTGTTCTTGGGGTTTCTGAAGATCTTTATGAGCATAAGGTCTCCAACAAATACTAAACAGTAAGATATGAGATGTATTGACATGTAGCAGGTATTAGTTAAGTAAAACTTCATCCATTCATTTTCTTACATTGTTTTATGGTTTGGGATTTTTCATGTTGTGTGATTTATTTATTGTTTTGCCCTTATGGTATTGTGGGATGTCTGAAATGCTTCAATCAGGATATATTATGCCATTGTAATTTAAATATCTTTGAGTTTGGATAGAGATTGACTGATTGTTGGCCTAGCCGAGTATCAGAATCGATATTCAGTGTTTTTCAGATTACTGGTGTTTTTATGTTTTTTAACCAATTCCCAAGTAATAAATAACTTAAAAATATATTACTATGGCTCTGATGCAGCAGCTTCTGTTTATCTGTTGTCACCATGCTGTGGTCATGAGAAATGTCACTATCTGACCAGCTGCAGATTACCATTTAAACTGACTAAAAAATGTTCAAAAGTTCTCTTTTGAATAAACATAAATAGACAAAGACATTTGAGAGGTGGTGTTGTTCTAAATTTTGACACCGAGATTTTCATTTTTGCTTCAAATGTATATTGGTTTAAAATATTGGTTATCTGTCTCATTCATTACTAAATGTCAGTATCATCCCTGAAAAAAAACCATCAGTCAATCTGTAGTTTTGGGCGGTTTTGAGGGAGTTGTGGCTAAATTGTAATTTTATATTCAAAACACAATCATTGTATAACCAGTAACTGACAAATGAATTGGTAATAAAAATAATAATTTTCATACTTATGAGTGCAACATGCAGCAGTTTTAATAAACCTTATTATGGTTTTAAAGCTCAGAAGGATCAGGAACCAGTCTTTCACTATTTGTCAATAATGTAGCTGCAGACATCCATATAGCTTCTGTTTTTGACTGGAATGTTTGTTGAGCCAAAGCTACAACATGGTGTCTCTACAAGTCTCACCGTTCTTCACCAGTCCTCCTCTCTGAATCACTCTGTGAACACAAATTACAGTAAAGTGGTGTAAAGTCTTCGGCTACATTCAGCTCATTCAGTCTAATGGGAGTCTGGCAGCTTCAGACTTGTTGGAGCTGCTCCCCTGTTAGCTACATTACTGCTCTCCTGAAATGTCTTTATTCTGGAGTAATTTATAGGCTCCCAGTGATTAAATGGTATCTGGGACCTTTTAACCCCATATGAGTGAGATAAAGAAATCAGGCCTTAAGCTGTGGACTTTGGAGGAATCTGCTTGAAGAACTATGATCAACTAAATCATCCTTACATTCAGCTTTTAATCTCATTTTATAGCCTTTCTTTATAGTAGTGACCTTTAGTTATATATTTTATGCCTTTCATGCTGTGTTTACCCAGCACTTATACATCATGCCTTAGCTCTTTTTTCTGCAGATCCCGTCTTTATTACAGTAAATATAATAAATGAGTTGTGTTGCATTCCTTCCCTGTAGACATCGATGAGTGCCGCATCTCTCCGGACCTTTGTGGACAGGGCAGGTGTGTCAACACGCCGGGAGACTTTGAGTGCGAGTGTTTGGAAGGTTACGAAAGCGGCTTCATGATGATGAAAAACTGCATGGGTGAGTAATGAATCCTCACACGCTAAAAATGCAAACATTGAATCTCCTCTGCAGCTCCAGATGATCTGATTCAGTATCATGCGTGCACCGGCGACGCTTTTTCACATGAAATCATTTAGTCTGCGAGGACACGAGAGAGAAACTGGATCTCCTTAACGACTCTCCCGCACACCCTGTTAAAGTGGCAGTGTCTGAGAGCAGAGCGCTGTGCCGGCCAATGAAGGACGCCGCCACACAATCCCAGGCCTGAATCACAAGCCGGACATCGCCTCCACGCTCCCTCTTGGGCCATAAGCTCTGGATGAGGTGCTTCGGCTGAGACGCTAGACCTGGAACTCACTGTTTATGCGGATGATGTAATCTGAAATTTGTATATGCATGTGTGGGAAGGAGAGCTGAACTGACTCTCTTTAAACCCCTGTGGAATGTTGAAAGAGCCCAGTCTGGACAGCCCGGGTGTCGTCACAACCCCAAAACTGGTCCATAAAGTCTTAAAGATAATTGTTCTTTATTGCAATCTGTTCCTGACCTGCACGTGAGGGTCGCGCACGATCAGCAGCCCAACAAAACGATCCTAACGCTCTGCCATCTGTGAAAATACTTAATTCTGTATTTCTGCTCTGGGCTGCCTCGACGCCGTTTGATTAAATTCTTGGAAGAAATCAAGCACACAAAATGGGAGAGTCTCAATACTTTTTTTGGCCTAAAAGCTGCTGTTAGACCAAAATTGGCGAGACAACTTTACTTGCACGCTGGAAATAATGTGGGCAGTGTTGCAGTTATAAGCTGTTGGTAGCGACTGGGCTAACTGGCTAACCGAAATAACTAACAACTAAAAATATTATATGTTTTTTTAATACAATCTTAACATCGCTGCCAGGCATTGAGCTTTCATCACACAGTTATATAGACAACAAGCACTGCCAGTCCCACCATCTCTTCAAATCTGGCCTTTGAAATTATCCGTCGGGTGGTTTTCATTGGAAAATGCAAAGAGGTGAAGCATATATTTGCAGAGACTGAAGCCTAAAACTAAATATCTGTGTGCTTTTTCTCCGTCAGACATCGACGAGTGTGAGAGAAACCCTCTGCTGTGCCGTGGAGGTGATTGTGTAAACACCGAGGGCAGCTTCCAGTGTGTTTGCCCGGAAGGACACGAGATCGCCCCCGATGGGTCAGCCTGTCTCGGTGAGTGATGAGGACAGTCCTCCCCGAGTCTTTTTTTTTGTTTTTCTCCCTTCCTCGAGTGAGATCTGCGGTGGGATGAACTCTCTACTCCTTTTCCAGAGAGATGAAAGAAAGACAAAAGGAGTGAAAATGAGATTAGTGAGAGGAGATGTTGTCACAGAGCTGTGGATCATCCATCTGCCCCTGTTCCTTCCTCTGTGTGTGGGCTCAGCGCAGAGGGAGGGTTGTAGTCATGTCTGTTAATATGTGGGATATCTAGTGTTAGATAGATGGGCTGATACGAACCGTAGACCAGTGGGGGTGTCGGCATGTATGCTGACATGTGTGCACTAAAAAAAAGGGCGCATTTGGATCTCATCTAACAAGAAAAATCCTAGAAACAAAGAGCATTTTAGTGATGTTTTTTTACTTTTTATGGTTAAATCAATACCTCTATGGAAACAGCACAACCATGGCTGGAAGTAGACACAACTCAAACATGTCTTTTGTTCAGTAAAACAACATAAGAATGTCTTAAATCATAAAAAAGATGAACAAAAGTTGAATTTTATTGATGATTTATTCTACAAAAATTGATAAAAGTTGGAATCAGCATGTACAACATTAAAAATGGTGACTCTACACACCATAGATAATATGTCTATTACATTTTTAATTTGTTTATGTAATTGCTCCCTATCTTCTCTGTGTAGTTCAGCCTAATTTAGCCAAAAAGTTCTTGAATTTTTCTCATGTGACTGTTGGCCATAACTGAGTCAGGATGGCAGAGTTTTTATTTTTATTTTTTCCATAATCAAATTCGAGTAAACGGTTAAATTTTGGCCAATTTTTAAATGAGACGCGTAGAAAAAGTGATTTTGATGAATTATCAAGCTTAGATTTGGTCAGTTTTCCAGACAGAATTTAACTTTACAGACTAATAGTTCAAGGAGTGTTGGAAAGTTGAAAGCCCAATAATTTTTTTCTATGTATATTGTTTCTATCTCTAATAAATGATGCGTTTTTTGCCCATTTTTTGAAAGATAACATGCCTTTTAAATCTGTTGGAGGAATTTAGAGTTCAGAGAGTTAAGTCAAAAAAGAGATATTTTATTTGTTGTGCTTTTTTTTACTATTTGAACCTCAAATCCTGTCTCTGTGTTGGCGTTTTCTACAATTCTACAATTTAATTTAGCAGACACTTTTATCCAAAGTGACGTACATCTGAGAGTAGATACAAATTTAGCTGTGTTTTTATTTTGAAATTTCTGTATTTGGGATGCAGCATCCTTCAGAGGCCGACCTTTTATGTGTCGAGATTTCATTGGATAATTAACCAAGATTCAACCATCTGGTCGTGTATAAATAAATCGTTTTTTATATGTTCTGTAAAATGTCCTGATGAAGCCTCAGTGCTGAAACCTGTTGGCTAAATAACAAGCAGACGCTTCCAGTAAGTTAATTTTGTGTGACGTTTTTACAAGAACCAGAGAAGGGTTCGACCTTTTCTCTGATTCCTATAGTTTGACAACTCCCATGTTTAGTTTGTCGTACTGATTGAGCAGATTATACTTTGTTCACTTGGTGTCATTCTGATGACCTAATGCAGTGTGTGAAGCTTTCTGTCCATGATCTAATGCTCAGTCACTGCCCTTTAAGCGTATTTAATATTATATTTAAAGTATTAAAAACAACAAAAGCTTTCCTGCAAACTGTCCCCCACATCTCATCAGTCTTTATTATTTCTGTGAAATTCAGATGCTAGATAATATTAATGATAATAAACTTTACCTACAGCAGATTTCAGGCAGATGGGTGTAGCACAGAGGCCTCAGTGCCATCAGATGGAAACGCCGGTAATCACCATGAAGTTCTGCGTCCACCTATTTCTAATTAGACCCTGATTTCAATTCAGTTCCGTTTTATTTCTATGGTGTCAGTTCACAGCACAAGTCATCTCAGGTCACTTCATATAGTAAGGTCAAGACCCTACAATGTTATATTATTGAGAGAAACCTGATAATTCCCTCTGGGGAGCACTTTGGCGACAGTAGGAACAAGAAAACTGAGGATTTAATGAGAGGATTTGTGTGTTTAATCTGCTTGTATTAGGAAGGTGGTCAGTTAAAGAGTTTATGTGCACATGTAAGAGCTCTCTGGGGGCCTTTAAATTTGGGTGTAGAGCCTTAATACACTGCTGTAATTAATCGTTTAAGTCATTTTTAACCATAAATTCTAAAAATGATGGGTTCTAATTTCTCTAATGTCATCTGTAGTATTAAAGCAAATAAAAAACATTGTTTTTGGGATCGTTGGTCACACACAAGAAGAACTTGAAACATCTCACTTTACATTTTGTGAGCTTGAGATGTGCATATTTTTACCATTTGTTTTTATTTTGCTGACTAAATGGTTACTAGCAATTACTCAGGAAATGAATCAGCAGATTAGTGGATTATTAGAATAATTGTTGCAGCTGATGTTTAAGTGAATGTGACGTATTCTGTTTACTCCGTCCTGACTTATACGACCAAGGATTTAACTCTTTTTTTTCTTTTTCACTGCCTTGTCACATTTTTCACTAGGTTTGGCCTCATTTTTTCACTGCAGTATAAAGTCCTTCCCCTCTATGAAAACACAACTCTGTTTGGAATTAGAGAGTGTAAAAGTTATAATGACATACATCTGACAAAAGAAAGGAACAAATGTTGAATTTTTCAAATTTGATTTATTTTGCAAAAACTTAAAAAAGGTATTGGAATGTGGAGCATTCCTCCAAGTGCCCATAGCTGTTGCCATTACTGGAAAAAATGTGGAACTCTACGTGCTGAAGACAATTTAATTCTATACATTTCCATATGTCTATGTGCTCCGTGTAAACACTGCCTGCAGTTCAACCTTGGCCAGGCGAAAAATCTCTCAATTTTTACCGCGAGACTGTTGGTCACAGCTGAGCCATTAATTGCTTCACATTTATATTGAAAAATGCAGAATTTTTTGTTTTTTACAGAATCTGTGTAGGTTTAATGCTTTATTTTTTGTAAAATTTTTACTTGAGACATGTAGAATGAAGTGATTTTGACAAATATTATGAATTTAAGCTTAGATTAATTTTTTTTTCAGACAGATAAGTAGTTCAAAAAGGTTTTTACAGTTTCTTGCGCTAATAAATGTTGTAAATTTGGCAATTCTTAAAAACAGAACGTGCCTTTTAGACCTGACACGGTACTACCAAACTTAAATGGTGTGGGTTATGCTTACTGATTTTTTTCAATGTAATTGAATCCAGTGTGTGAGTTTGATCATGTTTTTGTTCTGTCTAGATATCAATGAATGTGAGTTGAGCGACAGGCTGTGCAGGAACGGCCAGTGTGTCAACATGATCGGCCGCTACCAGTGTTCCTGCAACACCGGATACAAATCCACCGAGGACAGACTGGACTGTGTTGGTACGCTTTCAACACCAGCTGCTTTCTTACACACATATATTCTTTTGTTTTTATCAGTGTTTTATGTCACCGGCGTGCGTTTTTCTGCCACTCAGACATTGACGAGTGCACCATCGAGAACGGAGGCTGTGAGACTTTCTGCACCAACTCGGAGGGCAGCTACGAGTGCAGCTGCCACAGCGGATACGCTCTGATGCCTGATCTGAGAAGCTGCACTGGTGAGTAGCTGTGTGTCTTGTCAGTCATAATTAAACCTAATTAAATCCTTATCCTCTTGAGTGTTACACACAAGGTGCATTCTTGCATCTACTTTTTGCTTCGTTTGTCAAGATGTGGTTGCTAAAGCAAAGTGCCTGTCAGCGCTGAGTTACATAGTTCAGATTTCCTATATAGTACACATATGGTAGAAGAAAAACACAGATCAAAGTGTTTGGAGAGAGCAGATTTAAGAGCAGCCACATCAAGAATCCTGGTTTATACAATAGAGAGACAGTGCTGTGATTTGGCTGTTTAAAGGAAACATCCACTTACTCAGACTAAACCTGAAGACTGCTCATTCGTCATTAACTCTAAATGTCAACAGGCATGCGGTTTGTTGGTTATTCTGGCAGATTGTGACAGAAATTCTTGCTTCAAAGGTGTTCAATTTGGAGAATGACAGCAGGATTTACATGCTCTGACTGTTGGGACTCTTATTCCTTTAATTACCACATATACAGACAGAGATCAAGGCAGTTCAGGGGTAATTTAAGAGTGATTTTTAGGGTTATTACACAAAGTTTGTTCTGTATTGACCTTAAAATAAAGAAACTAAATGCACACTAAGATGTTTTGTATAATCCTGTAATCTGAGTTACCCTGAAGAAGCGTGCATTGTTTTCTGTTGTAATTGTGAGTCTCCTGCACTTTGTCCTTTCTGATTTTCCCCTTTGCCTCCTCAGATATCGATGAGTGTGAGGAGAGTCCGGACATCTGCGATGGCGGCCAGTGTACCAACACCCCCGGTACTTACCAGTGTCTCTGCTTCGACGGCTTCATGTCATCTGAGGATATGAAGACCTGCCTGGGTAATGGAGCACATTTTACCTCCAGAACACCACGGCTTACACCCTCTGCAGCTCTGGAGTTAATAGATCTGGGGGGGTTCGCTGCCATTTCCTGAAACAACCTAATGATAATCTTTAAGGTTATCCAAGAAATGAGTCATGAGAATTAATGACTCAGATCTGCTGGTGAACGAGGAGTAATGTTGTTGTTGCTTTATAAGATAGTGAACATTGTGTAGAGCGGCGAGGAATGTGTGACATTTAGACGTCTGGTTTCACTGAGTGAGAAAACAAAAATCCCTGACATCGGTGACGTAAGGGCTTTTAAATGGGCTCGCACAAACACACGCTCTATTATTGCAGTATTTATTCCAAGTAAACACATTTTTAAGCTCAGTATAGTTCCTGATGCAATGCTTGTGAGACTTACTTCCACAGTATGTCATAGCTTATCAAAACCTGTTTGGCAGGACGAGTCAACAAACGCTAATTCGGTCTAATTAATTGTCGTAAACTTTCCTATTATTGTAGCTGATCTTTCTCCTTCCTCCTCTACGTTTTCCTCCCTGTCTAGATGTGGACGAGTGTGAGCTGAACCCGAACATCTGTCTGAGTGGGAACTGCGAGAACACAAAGGGATCCTTCATCTGCCACTGTGATCTGGGATACTCGGTGCGCAAGGGAACCACGGGCTGCACAGGTGAGCCAATCACTCTCAGACCCACAAACAAAATGTTCCGTCAGCGGAAGAGCGTGGACAAGAGTGAAAGAGTGAGTCAGTCGAGGTCTGCTGCTAATTACGGCTATGAGGAAGGTGTGCATGTGTGGCGTTAAACCGCATTAGTGAAAGTAAGTGGAAGAGAGAGGTGAGAAATGAGAGGATGGACGGGGAATGTCTGGCTAACCAGAAGCAGCTCTGACATTACTCACCCTCATTCTAGAGCTCCTGTCTGACCTGATGAGGAACACGCTTGCTCACGTCAGCGCACACGTGCACTATTATCATCAGCAGCAGCAGCAGCAGGAGCAGTGAGATCACTATCTTCAATCAGATGTATGCATCACATTGCGCTTTTGTTTATTCCTTTGTTGCTCTTTCATTAAACATTACGTGATGGTTGGAAGAGTCACTGCAGCACGTAATCACCTGCAGCGCTTCCAGAACACATAAATATAAAGTCCATCCGGGCTGCTGGAGTCCTTCGCTTCATTTGGACGCGCTTCTCGCCGAGCCAGAATTAAGTCTGATTTATAAGGCTACTTAAAAAGCCAGTGATTGAGGCGCTTAGCTGCGAGTTTGGCCACTGGTTTGGTCTCTGAAATGAGTCAGACTCCGGGTCAGCAGCAGCACGTCCTCCTTCAGACGCAAATAAACAGGTTTGTCTGAAGTGTGATTCACTCCCCTCCTTAACTCCCACTCCCTCAAAACATGAGCACACACACACTCACACACACACTCTTGCTCATTCTAATCCCATTAAAATGTCCATACAGTATTTTCCTTGTTTTGAGAAAGCTGGGATTGCAGCAAAGCAGCCGGTTCTGAATCACAAGTTTGGAATTTCAGCCCCAGACCAGCAAATCAAGACGCTAATTCCTCTCAGGCAGGCAAGATGTCTTGTTATAGAGAAGCGAACAAAACCTACTACTCTTTTTCGAACAGATTCTCATCAGATATATTCAGGCCAGAAAACAAAAAAAAATGCATAAGAAATGGGTTGTCATTGTGGAGTGGCCTTATGGGACCACGTTGGTATGTGTGGACTAAATGTTCTTGCGTGTGTGCGAGTGTTAATGAGTGAGCCCCAGATCTGATCCAGCTGTTGATGAAGCTCCCAGAAGGATTATTTCTCTTTATTTATTCCACAACACCAAGAACTCAGGGGCAGGGTGTTGAGTACTTGTATGTACACTTAAGAACTTTTGTGTCTTTGCGTGTGTTTTTGGAAGCGAGGACTGGGTGGGGATGTACTGGTGGAGTTTACAAGGCTGGGAGTTTCTTAAAGAGGGGATCAGAATAAAAGGTTAAGTGTATTGTCTTTATCATCCGATAGCTAAATGAGAAAACAGTCCAAAAAATCAAGTTTAAGCAAGACTTGGTGACTTTAAAAACAATAAAGTGAAAAGTTAAATTCTGAAACTATTAAGTAAACCCTTCATCACTTCAGTTCTGTCGTCTGGTTTGACCAGCAGCTTATGCTGACTAATGTATGCAACTTCTAAGTGGATATTATAACCTAACTGGGTCACTTTGGCTCTTTTGATATTTAATAGTATCCTTTAAATGACACTTGTGGTGATATTATCTCATTTACACTACTTTTCATGGCAAAACTAGCAGCTTGCATTGGCTGATCTTTAATATTTATTACTGAAACTGACATTATTTAGTCAGTTTGGCTGCTTAATGCCTACATGTGCATCTGTTACAGTACATTTTCGTATTTTCCATCATCCTGTCAGCGCCACACAGTCCTGCTTTAACTCCCTCTGTTTGTATGAGCTTACATTGGTCAAATCAGTCATTTATATCCACAGTGCGCTCACACTCAGCATGCAAACATTTGATTTATCAGTTGAAGCCCCAGCTGGCTGTTCTTTACATTAATATGTGTCAGTTTGATGAGAAAAGGAAAACCACAATCGATGATTTTGTTGAGTTTGGGAAAAAAAACGCTTTAATGGGAGCAGCAGGGGAACTTTTATTCCTTACGGTTATGATGTCTTATTCAAATTGAGAAGAGCAAAGCTGCAGTGTGAGAGAAGGTGTAGGAGCTAATTAAGACAATGACCTCTGACCTGTGGTGCACCTTACTCTGTATAAGTAAGGGTTTAACAGATAATTTGTTGACTAAAGTGCTAGATATGTGGAGAAAGGAGAGCTTGAAACGTTTGCTCTTGCGTTTGCTGGCTCTGTAAAGTTCGCCTGATGGTTGTAATTCGCATTTGGGGAATATTGTCATCACACATCACAGATTTTTCTCATTTTCTGCAGGCCCAGCTGATAATGTCAGGTCATGATCCTAGTTGTGTCAAAGCAGACACCAATGGAAGATGACAGTTTGTAGCCACGGACGAAAACTGAAAATTTGACACCTGAAACTGAGAACGAGAGGACTTAGTCTTTGGTGTTTCTTTGTT